>NW_006800135.1:621919-806833 GCF_000485575.1 Poecilia formosa
TATATATATATATATATGCATGTATAAATATCTTCTCCATGTTGAATATATTTTAAATGGTCAAGTCTTATACTGAGTCTCAATCTAACACTTTAGTAGAGTTTGGATAAGAAAGCAAGGATCATATGCACAGTGCAAGCTTTCAGAGAAATAAAATATGTCCATCATTTTCAGAAAGATGTTTAAAAATGACATCTCTACGTCTCTCCTAGAAGGTCCACGGCATTAGTAAAGATGACTAATTTTGCCCTAAAGTGCCTTCACTTCTGTGACCTTCTTGTTCTCGGTTTAATTGACGCTGATGTTAAATGTTCCTCACAGGAGTGATAGCATTAAGTTGGCTGGAGTCAGCGCTCACGCAGCAGTGGGAGAGGAATTAAATTGTTTTGTCTGAGTTTGCCTTCGGGCTCACAGGTTTAACTGTTGTCAATTGGTGTAAAGCTTCAGAGAGTCACACTGACCTCAGCTCACTCCCTTAGGCGGACTTCTCTCTTACTTTTAGTGTGGCGTTCAAAGACACCTTTGGGTTTGACGTAAACGTCAGCCCCTGAATTTCAGGAATTCCATTTTTTTTTTTCACAAGTTTTCCAGAAACAAGATTACATTTTTTATTGGCTTTGCTGGTGGTGGTGTTGGGCTTGACTGCGTTCAGAATGGTGTCAAGAATGCAATGTACGCATTAAGGATTTTATCTTTTACCATCATATTTTCCATGGCACAATCCAATATTGTGCCATGGAATATTGGCACAATATTGCCAATATTCCTTATTCTTATGTGCTTATTCTTCAAAGTCAAGAATAAGCACATATTCTTCACTTGGAATGAAGAAATTTACCTTAGGAAATTTAAAATTCGCTAAGATTTTAAATTTGAAGACAAAATAATGAATGTCCGCTTTTCATTAAGTCTAAAAGCTGAATGAATAAACACAAGAATCACTTTATGTCAGTACTTTACAAAAAATCTAATTGCTAAACAGTGACTTTCAGTTTGTGAGGATTGCAAGATATTGGACAATTTACACTTGGGCCATATTCCTTCTATTTCTGAATGGATTTAGCTGAACTCTATATGATTTTTTTTGTTTCCATCCCCTGACTTATTCTTTTTAATAACCTTTTGTTAAAAAGTTCTTTTTTTTTTCCTGTAGCAGTAGCCTGGCAGACTGATTAACCAGTGAATGGTCTTTACAGGAGTCCATACTAGATTTTTTGTTTTTACATCTTTTTTTGTCAAAAAAAAAAAAAAAAAAAAAAAAATTGCTGATCATGATTAGTTTCCAAAAGCAATAAAGAGGAAAACATCAAGTTGGATGAATACTTTTTATAGGCATTGTAGTTTTAAAGAATTTCTCTTCAAACATGAATTATTCAGTTGAATTTTGAATGGAAAATTATGGTAAGAATTTTAAGAATTAAAAAAATTCTTACAAAGACGACATTTCCCATTGAATTGACCTGAAAAATGGAAGCAGCTGGGGAAAAAAAAAAAAGCTTCGTGACACAATCATCGAAAGCTATTTTGGATTTTCACATTTCACATAAACTCAACAGAATATTGAGTTTGTCTACTTTTGGACTAGTTTAATGGAGTTTGGGTTAACTTGCTGCGTGTCTGCCATGCACACAAAAACGTTAACAGAAAATGGCCTGCTGTTTTCAGCAACATAACCTCGCTTGAACTTTGTCAGCGTAGTATGAAAGTAGGAGCTGAAGAGTTGAACTGAAACAACCTGTAGTTCTATTTAAAAGAGTTTCTGATACCACACAGAATAGAAAATGGACTGAACCAACCATTTTTGACAACTCAAAGTGATTTACCCATTCGCATACGCATTTGTACACCGATATGCAGATAAGTAGGCAACTTGGTGATTTGCCCAGGGTCACATTAATGTGTGCCAGAAGGAAGCTGAAATTGAACCTACGACCTTTCGATCACGAGACAACTACTCTCCCCACAGTGAAGACAAAAACGTCTCAGCAAAATGTTCGTCAAGTAGTTTAAAAAAAAGGACCTGGAATAAATTTGAAATATGCGTCTTTGACCAGAGAGGCTCGTCTGCTCTCTTTGGACTGTCATCAAAGTTTGCCGGGTTGTTAAAAGCCAAGCACAAAGCTCGTCCTGACCAAAGATCAAAGCTCACTCAAAGCTTTCATGCATCAATAGCATTGCGTTCATTGTCAGCAGCTTGCCTTTTGTTCGTGGATGAAAAATGAGCTGTGATAAAAGCGACTGTGTTGTTCCAAACACAAGTTAAGACAATGCAAACACAGTGGGCTGTGCATCTCAGATCCCTTCTGCACCACCTTAACTCTGCTATATGTCTTTGAGGCTCACTAAAATATTAATCAGGGCTGGAAGAACAGCACAAAGGCACAGAGGACCACATGCCAAACGCACACATTTAGAGAAACGCGCAGGACACTGCTGCGTGTGGAAAGTGTCCGATTCATCGGTTCAGTGGTTTTAATGCCGAGTAGATGAATCATGCGAGCCGTGATGAGACCTTTTCAAGAGATTTTATCCGCAGCAGAACTTTACTCTGCTCCTGCTCACTGAACACAGCACGTAAAACTGAAGAACTGAAGTGGCCCTCCTATAAATTACAGCAAAGACCGAGCCTATCGACGGCTTTAGATGAGCACGGATTGCTTGAATGCACAGTACGCCATCGAGCACTACACTTCCGTGCACGGACCAGTTATTATTTTACCACAGCGGAGGCTGTCTGCAGTAACAAATATCTGTAACCGGTCGTGTTACGCATGAGAAGCACACCCAGGCAGATTTATGGAGCACGTAGCTCCCATTTTGCTTGCAGCCACTCCGGTTTCTGGGCTCCTGGTTTCCAAGACATGATTGAATTTGTATGCGCACATTCTGGCACAAAGGAAAGGTCAGTGGTCGCCGTGTAAAACATCTCATCGTCACACGCTCATCACCACAGTTGAGGCTGAATTATTTTAACTTTTGTGAATGAAGGTGCGCGCAATGGGGGATAACAGGCGGCTGCAGGAGGGAGCAGACAGACATGAAGTGGCCAAAAGAGACAGTGTCAGATGAAATGTTCGTTTGGGTTCAGTATGTTTGAGCTGCTCATTTCAGTTTGTTCCAGTCCAATCCCAAATTTTATGTATCCCAGTTTTATGTAAAAAAAAAAATTGGTAAGAAAAGAAAACTTATGACTTTTAGATTGAAAATATGGCCCTCAAACGCCATTCAGTTTCTTGCAAAAAGAAATTGGGGCCGACTCGGCTCCTTAATGTGGCTCTTCGTTCTTCTCACTCTTCATCATCCACTCTTAATTGAACTAAAAGCGCAGGCCTAATTCCAGCTCATTAGCTTACTAAAATCTCCTAACTTTATCATTTACAAATCAGCTACGGCTTCATGTGGAAGGGCATTAATTTTGTCCAGGCTATGTTAAATTGCATTATTCATTTCAAACATAAATAAATCAGTATATTCTTGATTTGCTCAATATTCAGTTGACAATATACTAAAATGGAGGAAAGTGTCCTAACGTTTGTTTTTTGTTCTTTTCTTTTTTCTTAGTCTTGACATGAGGTGGCACATCTTCTGCTTTTAAAAAGTGTTGGATTTTCTCCATCTTGCAATAGATGGAGAAAAATCTGTTTCTCAGATTTGTATGCATGATATTCAGCTGAGTGGACAGTTCAATAATAATTTTTTTTTCCTTGAGCAATGCTTGCAGATGTAAGCATTATTATGTTTCCATGTAACTTCGCATGAATATCAAAATCAAGCCTTAGCAACAAAAATACCCAGTATTTATGAAAGAAAAATCATTTTCAATGCTTTCTCATCATCAGAACAAGCATAAAAATCGTACAGAGACAAATCAAACCCTGGCTGTATTATTTAGTAGCAACTGAGGAGGTTTGAAGCACAGCATCTAGAATTTTTATGTTAAAATAAAGTCAGAAATCCATCCATTCATTCATCCACGGGGCGACTCAGTGACTCATGAGGTGAATAAAGTTTTAGTGCAATGCAATCTGACAAATACGCATTAAAAGCAAGTAATGCTAGCTCCTTCTCAGCAGAGTATTCATTTTGGATCCGAATCCTTTCTCTCTGCAAATTCTAACCCTCTCATAACCAGAATTATATAGACGTTTCTGATTTATTTTTTATGTTAAGGCTGTAGAATAACTTTAAAAAGTGCAGGGAGTGAGTACGCATGCTCCCCCCCCCGCCTAAGTTAATTTAACTTTCAATGCCTGGTAGTTAGTTAGTTTTACTGTGTGTTTTTGACTACAGTAAGAGAAAGGGCGAACCGGGTGGCGTGTGCAATGACACAGATTAAACAGTGGGTGGCAGTGTCATTGATGGCCCGCCTGTAGGGTTTATTGAAACAAACCAAATCGTGCATACACGCGAGAATAGCTTCTTTTTTTAAGTTCTGGGAAAGTATATTTGAGTGACGGGGGTTGATTGGAATTAGTAATTAATTCCAATAATTAATTAAAATTAGGAGTTATTGTAAAGCTTATTTCTACCAGTTACTGTTTCAACTATAATTTACTATCCCCTCGCCAAATTTCATTTTCAGCAGTTCCCCTGCTTATGAATCTTCCAACTATTCAGGCTATTCAGGGATTAGGCATCAAATTATATAAGTCTTCGTGATGTTTTTTTTTTTGTTCAACACCCCCCTGTCCCAGCAGGCTTCTCATGATGAGCTAAACTCCAACTGCAACATCCCCCTAAATAAATAAATAAATAAAAACATGCAAGTTATCACCTGGATGCATCGTGACACTGACTAGATTAAAGAAATTCACTCCCGAATAAATATCGACCTAGTTGTGAATCGACTTTCGTTTAGGCCACTTTCCTTTGCGGGTCTAATGAGTCATGACATCATCCGAGCCCCGAGTCTTCCTCCCACGCTCCCCCAGCCCACTCCCCTTGCTTTATTTGAAGGCGCTCCTCGCTCCACCTCCCCAGTCAGCGCTGCTCTCTCCAGCCGCTGCAGAGGGACGAGAGACGAGAGCCTGATGGTACAACTGGCTCACTTTTTCTCCGGTCGTACCCTCACTACGGCAAAATGAATCCTGCGCTTATCGTGGTTTTTGCTCTCCTTGCAGGTAAGGGTGAATTGTTTTTTTTATTATTATTATTATTATTCACTATTTTTTTTCCTGTTTTTATTTGTTTTGTTTTCCGTTTATTTTGTCTTTTTTGCATCAGAACAGATAGTCGATAATGAGTTCAGCACCATGGACAGAGACAAGTCTCGCAGCTTCGCATTTGACTAAATCCTACTTTTTCATTCTTATGCAGAAACTGTCGCGCTCCCAGTTGGCAAAGAGGAGCAAAAAGATGTGGTATGCTTGAATAATAATATATATATATATTTTTTTACTTTTTCAACTCATAACATGATCACGTCAGTATCTTGAACAGAATAAGATGATTTCTTTGACTTCTGCAGGTTGCACGATGTCTGGTCGAAGTCTTGACCAAAGCGCTGTCCAAGCCGGACGTTCATTTGGATCAGGAATGCAAAGATATTCTCCAAGCAGGTTTGTTGGAAAAATATAACTCAGTTGTTTTATATATATATGTGTGTGTGTGTGTGTGTGTGTGTGTATAACGCTAAATGCAAAAGATATTTTGCTTTTTTTTTTTGCCCTCAATCGGGTTAAATGAATGGAGTTGGAAACTTTAAGGAAGATTATTGTTTGAGGATTCTCCACAATTCAAACAGTGCGTCATGGAGATTCTAAGAAGAAGAAGTAGTTATGGTGTAAAACACCGTCCCTTTGTGCCAAACTGCACAAAGGGACTTTCCTGTTCATACAGCTCAGATTTAAGTAACTCAACTTTCTTTCCACTCTACAGATATTGATCTATTCCCAGATGTTACGCTGTAGATTAAGTTTGCAAGACCCTCTTACATACTCTAAAGACTGAAATCAGCTAATCCAGTCAAAGTTCACAATTTTTTTTTCTTTGTTTTTCCTTCATAGGTGTCAAATATGCCCCAGTGAACAAAAAGACTACAGATGGGACTGCAACACAGGAGGAAATCTCTAGCGGGGGAGCCCCTACGGCAAAGACGGCAGACGTCAAAGACATTGAGGCACTGCTGAAATCTGTGGAGGAAAAGAAGGAAGCCCCCAAAGAGGAGCGGAACCAGGAATCGTGGAGTCTGATAGAGAAGCGGGATGGGGATCAGGAGGAAGAAATACGAGAGAAGCGGAGCAGCTGGAGGCCAGGGAGATTCCACCAGAGGAAGAGCAAACGAGGAGAGGAAGATTACGACCGCAGTCAGGAGAGTTGGGGAGGCCTTGAAAGGAGGTCCGATGACAAAGAAGAAGAGGACGGAGAAAGTGAAGAACGAGAGAAGAGGAACTGGAGGCCCGGAAGGCACTACCAAAGGAAAAGTAAACGGGATGAGGAAGACGGGGGAGAGCCAGAGGAGGAACGCAGTCAAGAGTACTGGGATGCAGAAAAGAGGCTGGAGAACGAGGAAAAGGGGGAGAGAAACAAGCGCATATGGAAACCCACACATCACTATCATCACAAGATAAAGCTCCACAGGCGCAGTGACGAGCCATCCGAGGGTGAGGGATACGAAGACCGCAGCCAGGAATCATGGGACGTTGACAAGAGGAGCTGGAAGGATGGCAGATTCCACCAGAGGAGACACAAGCGTGATGAGGAGCTATCGGAAGAAGCGAGGGAAGAGCCTGAGGAGGAGCGAAGCCAGGAACATTGGGACATAGACACTGGGAGAGAAAAGAGGGAGTGGAGGGCGGGAAGGTATCACCAAAGGAGGCAGAAGAGAGATGAGGAGCTTTCCGAGGAAGCAAAGGAAGAACCCGATGAAGAACGAAGCCAGGAACATTGGGACATAGACACTGGGAGAGAAAAGAGGGAGTGGAGGGCGGGAAGGTATCACCAAAGGAGGCAGAAGAGAGATGAGGAGCTTTCCGAGGAAGCAAAGGAAGAACCCGATGAAGAACGAAGCCAGGAATATTGGGATTTTGACGCCGGAAGAGAAAAGAGGGACTGGAGGCCTGGCAGGCATTCCCAAAGGAGACACAAACGCGAAGACAGGCTTTCAGAGGATGCCAAGGAAGAGCCCGATGAAGACCGCAGCCAGGAATATTGGGATTTTGATACCGGGAGAGAGAAGAGGGACTGGAGACCTGGCAGGCATTCCCAAAGGAGACACAAACGTGACGAGGAGATTTCGGAAGAAGCCAGAGACGAGCCCGATGAAGAACGGAGCCAGGAATACTGGGACTTTGACACAGGACTAGATAAGCGGAGCTGGAGGCCCGGCAGACACCACCAGAGGAAACACAAGCGCGCCGAAGAGCTCGGAGAGGACGACAGGGAAGAGCCGGAGGAAGAGCGCAGTCAGGAATACTGGGATTTTGACAAGAGAGACGATAACGAAGACGTAGATATAGAAAAGCGGATCTGGAAGCCCACACACCGGTACCACCACAAGAGGAGACTTCAGAAGCGAGGATCATCAGAGGAAGAGATGGAGCCGAGGGGCGACTCGGAAGAGAACGCAGAAGAGGAAAACGACAGAGATGAAGCCCTGAGGTATTCTTACCCAATTCTTTTGTTGCTTCCCTTATACGCAGGGGATTGTAGATTTCATATTTTGAGTTGTACGACACAAATGGACCAACATGAACCTGTTGGGATGAACTAACAGAATATTTGTGGCATCTAAACTGATCATTTGTAGGTACCTGGCTGAGAAACGCAATCCCTGGATTTACAGAGGCTATTACCACCCGGCCTGGTACAAGAGAGACTCAGACGAACATGCCGCATCATCCGCTAAGGTGAGCCTCTCGAACGATCATTTTAGTTTAACCTGTTTGCATTAAACTTTAATAAGACTTTATTTAAGCTTTCCAAAGTTTTAGAACATGCCTTTGATGCCCGTAAGTACTTCCATCCCAGAGTTCATTGCTAAGATGTCTAATTGTTCCGTTTCATTGTTTCAGATGGATGAACTGAGCCAGCTGCTTAGTTACAAGTTAAACCAGCTGGCTAACCAGTCCACTAAAGAGGAGGATAAGAGGAGTTCGCAGCAGAGAGAGCTTACACCCCAGGTTCAGTCATGCTGTTTTTGACTAATTGTCCAAGTGCACAGCTTTCTTTATGTCAACACCAACAGAACACATTTTGTTGAAGTGCATCATTTTAACTGTATGCAAGCCATTTGAGACCGGGATGCAGCCAAAACACGACGTCTCTGCAAATGACACAAACCGTATTTGGTTGACTCTGCCTCGGTCTTCTCGTTTACCCCATTCGACTTCCCCGCGCCGGTATTTTATGACTGCTGCGGTAATCACACCGAGGAGCGAATGATTGGAGTCTCTGAGAGCAAATCAGCCCAAAGATGCTCATAAAAGTGTGGAGGACTTCTGCCTGCAGAGGCTTATCTCATCTCATACATTAGAGCGGGGAAAAACAAATTACCGAGGCAGCGTCAAAGTGATTCATTCGTTCCGCGACGCTGCATCTCGCAGGATAAGAGGGGAATATGTTACCCAGGCGAGTTATTAACCTATCAGAGGGATCATCCTTACACGGGGACAGGCTTACGTGAATCCTGTAGCAAATGTGAATGCAGAGCTGGCCCAAGGTATAGGCAAATCAGGCAGTGGCTCAGGGTCCCAAACACTGGGACACACATAAGAAATGAGTTCTGACAGTTTTGGAATGGCTCATTTGAAATATTTTCCAAATTTCTCTTATTTTAATGTCAGATTTCTTTCAAATGCAACAATACATTTCATAAGTGTGCAAAGTAAATTGCTATTTTGATAGCAAAAAAAAAAAACTAGTTTGGACAGTTGTGGGCAATTATATCTTCATCATTGCCAGTTTCCTGTGGACGTGCGTCACATTTAAGCCCAACAAATTAAACTCGCACCCTTCTTCCCAACTCAACCAAATTTTTATTGAAGTGCCGGTGAAGTCAAACTACGATTAATATTCCATAAACAATGTTTGAATGGCATAAAGTAGTAATTATATAACATTTTGTTGGTTCCAGATCTTACAAATAAATCCTTTATTTCCCTCCACTCCCCAACAGGAGAAACAGCTGGAAAACCTGGCAGCGATGGACATGGAGCTGCAGAAAATCGCAGCCAAGTTGCATGACAAGACCGCATAATCCCCGAGCATTTTACTACAGCCTGTGAACCATGCCAAGTTACTGTGCATCTGCCTATTTAATGTGCTTTGTGTTAAAAAAAAAAAAGAAACAAACAAAAAAAAAATCGCAAGACAGCTCACATCCTACCTGCTTTACTCGATGTATTTGTGATGTTACGTCAAAATTAAAACAGCATGGGAACGGCTTGGATGTTTATATACGCTTTGTGACGATATGAAAATGTCAACGGAGACCAATTATTGAAATGTATTCGACGGCTCTTGTTCTGTTTGCACTCAATAAAAAGAAAACAAAAAAACAAAACGATTTATCCTGGGACCAAAGTAAAGTCGAATTTATTTCCAGAATTAATGCGGTTCACAGTCCACCGTTTATTTTCCAGGCATTTTTATTGTGTGTAAATCCAGAAGTAGATAAAATAAACCTACATTAGTTATATAGCGAGTTACTAAATAAAACACAACAGCTTTAACAACAGCTGTCAAGGGATATAACACAAACTTGTCACTTAAAAGAAATGAATTCAGCCATCTCTTACATAAAGGAGCACATGGAGCTGAGATGACCTGGTTTTTTTTTTAGGGTTACACTTTACCTCTCAGCTGATCTGAGGACAAAGACAGGAGAAGGTGTTCTGATGAATACAAACCAGACACCCAGTCTCCTTTTCTGCAGAAGTGTCGCTTCAGTTCGACAGAGTCTGAAGCAAAATCCCTGTAGGTGACACCACCGTGCCTTGGAGAAGATCCAATCCTTCTGTGTGTGTTTACCCCTCGGAGTCCTTCACTTTTTGTCTCTTTGGAGCTGGCTCCTCAGCTGGCGGTTCGGAGTGGTCCGTGGCCACGGTCATCCCTGAGAGGAGGTAGCCCCCGCCACCGCTCATCAGGAGCAGAGGATGTGTCCTGTCAGGCAACACCTGGAGACAAAACGAGAGACGAGTCGGGAGGAATTAACCCTGGTAGAAATGAGTCCGCCTGTTGTCTGCTTTGCACCTCAAACTGGCGCAAAGAAAAGTTTCTTACGCTTGGAATGGAGCGCTTACTCAAGTATAAAAAGATTAACGAGGTGGCAGAAAACGAGAAGTAATGATTAAGCTTGATGTTTCATCAGTCAGTTTGCTAATTCTACCACTAAATGCAGAAAATATTAGGACACTTCATGATATACTTACAAATATGACTAACTGCTCTGCAAACCAATGATGCTAATGTTGGTTTAAACATCAGAAGTGCAAAATTATACAATTGGAGACCATTAACAAAAAACATATTTTTCCTACATATTTTTGATGCAGAATTCTACAATTTAGATGTACTCACATTTCTCAGTACATTTTGAAATGGAAATAAAGGTTCACCATGGCTTACAGTGGATACATGGATTATTAGATAGACAACTCTACACAGGATGGATAGATGTTCATTTTTCTAATAAGTTCACAAACTCTCTTCGATAAGTATTCAGATGAGGAAACCACCTAAAATAAATTCTATGTTTTTTCCTGCCCATGTAGGAACCCTGACAAGTAAAACACTGGATTTTATACCAAACAATACAGTAGTTACTCACGGTGGCAGCATTTACCTGGTAATGCCTGAGCCAGGTGTCGGTGAGCATGAGGTTGACAGTCCCACCTTGTTCCTTTAGTTTCGTGTAGCACTCAATAAGTGTCTGAAGACGTCGAGTCAGAAAAGGAGAAAAACGAAGGATTTAAATAAGAAAATGCATTAATTGATACGTTCACAGGAAGACAACTGATATTGAGCCTGACTTCTGTAAAAACAGACCGGAGTATCGTTTCCATCTGCAGCTCTTACTAGAAATTGTTCCCTTATAGTAAATTGTCCTCAAAAGACATAATTAGTCACATCTTGAACTTTAGAAATAGAAACCTCAATGTATTTTAATGTGACAGAGCAACATAAAATAGTGTGCGATTTTAACATAGAAAAAATAACTAAGTAAAACAGACCTTTTGTGAATAAAACCTCTTAAAAGTGTAACTTCAAGTTTTTGGGGGGTATATCTCCACTAGCTTTGCACATCTGAAGATGAAAAAATGATCTCCATCCTCCTCTGCATCCCTACAGCATGACACTGCCACCACCATGTTCCACACTGAGGATGGTGTGTTCAAGATGATGTGCAGGGTTCTTTTTTTTTTTTTTTTTTTTTTTACAATTGCAAAGGGACTTTTCGGGACTTACGTTCAAAAAGTCGAACTTCCGTAAAATCCGACAAACATTTATTCTTAAGAAGTAGGAACTGAGACATGAATTCTCTTACCTCTTTGAACTGGGAGAAGACTACGAAAGGCCGAGAAGGGGAGAGGAATTTAATCAAGCCCAAGAGAACAGAACAAGGGTGAAACTGACTCGCTATCACCAACCTGCAAGCAAGGAGAAAAAAAAAAGAAAAAACCCCAGATGATCAAGCATACTTGTCTAACAAAAGAAAGCGATGTCAACAGCACATTCTGTAATTGGAAATGTGCAACAAAGCAAGATGGTAATTCAGCTCATCAGTGCTTCAAGCAACAAAATCCCCACAAACCGTCTTACAGCTGCATGAGAAGCCGCCGAAAAGGCTGATTTAGGACAGAGAGGAAAACTGTCTGTGCTCCGTTTATTGTTTATAGCTTCCAGTAAAGCCGGTGTGTTATAAAAAAAAGGTCTATGAGCGAACAAGGTCAATACTTGTACTTCTGGCAGAGATGTCAGCTTCTTATAGCTCAGCCATCAATCATAAAAAAGCTATAAGGTCTTTTATTTAACGTGGGAGTAAACTACAAAGCAATCAATTTGTTCACCTTGGAAGAGCCCTGCACGGTAATCACTTTGAGCCCAGAGAAAGGCAAATTATTTTTTTTACGACTATTATGGACGTAGTTAATGATTTAATCATTCATAATTTTTCCCTCTGTGAATGTGTCGTAATGGCTTCTGCTTAGTACGCGGAGCCAGGCCAGGAGGAGGAGGAGGAGGAGGCGGCTGCTGCTGCTGATAGGATCAGAGTGCTGCAGAGAAACGAATCTGAACGCAGAGGCGAAGAATCGGAGACCAACCCGTCAGCGTTCCTTCCTTCCAGCAGGGCAGCTGCGGCCGCCAGCTTCCGGCGCTTCTCCTCCAGCTTCACCTTTCTTTCCTGGGCCTAAAAGTGGAAATGCATTCCGGTTACAAAAACGCTAAATCACTTTAATTCGATAGATAATTAGCGGAATACGGCGCGGCGTTAAAATACTTTTGCTTCTTGGCGTTTCTCCCGCTCCAGCTTCTCCCGGTCTTGGCCGGCGTCGCCGCCGGTGTTTGTCTCCATCCTCTCGTCGGCTGGACTGCCTTCCTGCCGTTCTGCCTCAGGCTGGATTTGCTCCTGCTCTGCAGCCGCATTCAAGTGCTTTTCTTCTGCAATGTTGGAAGAGATAAAGCACAGCGACCACATACATAAATGGAGACAATTTAGGGCAACAGAGTGAGGATTCTGAACTGGGAAGTCAAGCTACGCAGTTCTGAGAACAGAGCAATGAAAATAACTCACTTTTACCTACTAAAGGTTATCAAGCCTAAACACATTAGATAGGGAGTTTTTTTTAAAACACAGTAGCTGAGCATCTGCAGTATATTTTGACTGTAGCAGGTCCTATAGGTTTTATTGCATGTCTGTGCAAAAATGGTAAGCAAACAGAAGGTAATTCAATCAGTTTGTGTTCCATTTTATGATTATGCACCATTTTGTATTTGTACACAAATATCCAATAAAATACATTGAAGTTTCAGTGGTACCAAGCCAACCCAAAAAATAAATATATACATTAATAACATTAAAAGCAGAATAAAAAAGTATTAATATAAATAAATTATTTATACTTCTTTTAGCTATGCCCCCCTTGTGAAAGTTTTCTGGAGGAGCCACTGTGAAGTTTGTGGCTGTGATGTGACAAAGTGAGAAAAACTGGAAAGGTTATGAACACTTTATGTAGAGCTGCTCAAGTAAAAAAAAGAAAAAAAAAGAAAAAAAAAGAAAGAAATATAAATCCTGGATGTCATTGGCAGTTCAGCTCTAATTTGTAGTAAATCTGTCAAAAATTATAAAAGAATGTCCAACCAGCAGTGGGGTCTTTGGCACCGGTGTCCAGTGTGCCTGCCAGCAGAGCGTTGACGTGGCAGATGGGAAACTCATGCAGCATATCGTGAAAGTGTGCGGGGAAGCCAAAACACTCCACCCCCGCCCGGACCGGCCCACCTCCCGGGTACATCTGAATCACCGAGCCGTAGCCTGGACGGGGAGGGAAGAGAAAGTAATTACATAAAGGGCAAAAGAAAGGCTTCGGTCAAAGTCCGCAAAGACGGCCGAAACGTTTAAAACATGGACGGTGCACGCAGCTCGTCAAAGAAAACCTGCCTCCCATTCTCTCCATGACGGCTCCCAGCACAAGTCCAGCACAGGTCTCGAACACTAGCACTTTACTGCCAGCGTGGATGTTTCCCAGAGTCAGCATCTGGGCCAGTGTGTCGTACCGCAGATGGCTGCGTCACACGGAAACACACATCATCGTTGCAATCAAACCGACATTTAATCCTCTCAAAAATCTGCCGATTTTCGACGTGCAGTCTCACCAGATCTTCCCCGGTTCGCGGCCGTGGTACATCATGGCTATGATGCGGCAGGTTGGTTTCAGAACCGTTACCGTGTTTTCATACCTGGGAGGGAGGGAGTGAGACAAGACCAGGAACATGAACACATCACACCGATTGAGGCCTGCAAACGTTTTCAGTGTTTGTGACTCACTTTTTCTTCTTCTTCTTAATATACTTATCCTGGGCATATTCAGTCTTGTTATTGAACGTCGAGCTGTTATCTATGAGCTGCTGAATGATTTCCTGAGGTACACACACACAAAAAAACGCATTAACTCTCATCATTTCAGTTCATTATTAACTAAATATACGCTGAGAAATCAGTTGTGATCAATATCGGACGATTTTATGCGTGACCAATTCTAATTGGGGATTGATTACCTGGAAAGGGAAAGTCTGACCTTTTTCAGATTAGTAAATGTGCCAGACCTCGACAGAAATGGGTTAGATTGACAACAATACCTCTGAAAGCTGAAGTTGATACTGAAGGACCAAGACTTAAAAATTAGAGCTGAACGATATGGCTGAAAAACATAAGACGTAAGCGTTTCATTTCTGTTGATATTGATTATTGATTTGTTTTTTTCTGGCTCTTATTCTACATCTTTAGGTGAGCAAGACAGAAGAATCACTCAGTGAGCTAAAACCTCCCTCATAAATGAGTAAATGCGATTACTGTATTTGTGGATCTTTAGAGATGAAGGGCAAAAGAAAAGCTTCGGTCAAAGTCCGCAAAAGACGGCTGAAATGTTTAAAACGTAACTTTGCTCAGGTTACATTTGTACCTCGTTCTTCAGGCCTTGCTCTTTCATCGTCTCAATGTCGTCTCGGGTGAGTTTCTGTGATTTCCCATCATCGACGATGTTTCTGTTGTCCGTACCTGCCACCTTCACATCTGGGAGCCACAGAGAGAGACTGTGAAACAAAGTTAAAAGAAAAGCGCAACAGGATCTCTGCATTTAAGCATATTTATATTTACGCAACCTGTTAAAAGGGTATTAAAAATAGCTGGATTAAAAGACAGATTTTCTCTATTCTTAATTTAATATTTGTGTACATTTGACTTCGTGGAGGAAACAACAAATTGACTTTGTCAATTTTGATGAATGTGTCACAATAATTCCTTCATACGCCTTTAAAATTAAATGAAGCAACCTGATCCTTCAGCATCAGATTACTTTTATTCACTACCAGTCTTATTTGATTTGCACATTTTCTTCATTCCCTAGTTTTGAAATTTCTTCAGAATTTCAGTTTTCAGCTTGGCAAAGAAAGGTTAGTGTAAATCTTCCAATTTGGAAATTTGGCATGGGGAGAAAAATTAAACCTCACAATGGCTGAAAATGTATGGCACACCTGTGGAGCTTTCCGTTTCCTTGTCTTCCTTTGGTTGCAATGTTCCTCCAGAGGCAATCTCAAATGTGGTGCTGTACAGATGTCCCACTACGTTATCCAGCAAGATCCACTGCTTCTCAAAGATCACCTTTCTGTGAGTAAACCAGCCAAATCCTGTCAATAGTCAGCATTCACTCCAGCACCAGACAAACTCAGCGTACCCCTCTCTATAAGAATTTATCACATAATAAACTGAAGCTGTTGCTTCCCTGTTTAAGTTGAGTATATTAACATTTCAGACTTACTTCTTCCGCTGAATTTGCACCGCTTTGTAGACATCCCCTCGTTTTAACACTATGTGATCTCCCTCTTTGATTCTGTACTCATAATCATCATCTTCGTTTTGAGCCATGACAAACTATGTAAAGTAGCTCAAAACACAGCTGCTGGAGAAACGCTACCTTCAGCTTAATATTTAGAAGCGCTCTAAGTAAGGTGAAGTGTAAGAAGGCACTGAATTATCCTGAGCCGTAAACAAAAATGTCTTAAATTGATGTTCACACGTGTTAGCGTTCACTTCCCTAGCTTCTAATGACGTGTTAAAGAAAAGCGGAATGACGTTTCAGAATAAGTGCCACTGATTGGCCGAGTGAACGTCAATCATATTTCTGTCCAATAGGCGCGAGGTGCGAGTTAAACGGAAGAAAAAAAAGTGAAAGACTGCAGCTTCCTTTGAACTAAAACTGAACAGAGTAGAACTATAAAATAAGTTGGAAAAATTATTTTTCCAACTGTAATATTTAAACATGCAAAAGACATTAGTTAAATATATGTGTTGATGTCCAACAGATAAATAAAATAAACAAATTAAACTATATTATTTTGGGGGCATTTATTTATTTGTAAATATATAATTTCAAAGTTTTCATGCATTTATTTTGGACATTAAATTTGTTAAATATATTTCTCTAATAGACTGCAGTTAGAGATGCATATGGCTTTATGCTGGGGCAGCTTTAAAGTTGATATGAATAAATATAACAATTTAATATTTATTATATTTTATTACCCAAAACATTTCATCCAAGTCCTGGTGTTAGTTATGCTATCATACTCTTTCAACTATCAAATAGAAATAAGACATTATTCCTAGCTGACCTAAAACAGAAGTTTACTATGATTTCATGTCAGGCACTGAATACAGTGTATCTTGTTTCAACTCTAGTGGGAGAAATAATAAGACAAATTATATCTGTTTCAAAGTACGTAGTAGAAGACATTTTATATTTCATCACTATAAACACAACTCAACAAAACTGATGAATAAAAGGAAATAAACACATTTTGCGGAAGAACGGAACATAATTCAATTTAAGGCTCTGCAATGTTTTCAAATTTTGTTACTTTAATAAGAAATATTTGACATTAAAAAAGAGCTAGCTTCTCATGCGCCACCTCATCCACGTTCTGAAAAGACAATCCAAACATAATTACATTGACATATTTTTTTGTGTGGATAAATTACAAAAAAAAGTGGTAAAACACATTAAATGGTTCTGTGAAGGACAATATGTGTCTGTGATGCCAACTGTTTTCTTTTGCAGTAGTTTGTTCAAGGCTTATAGTTAATATTGCAGTGGTAGTTTCATGCTAATACGAACAAGAACTTCAGAACAAAATGGACAGTCATGTATGTCTTGGGTCATTCTTGGCCTCCAGTAAGTTTAAGGAACAATTCGTCATCTAGTGTTTCATTCTGGTCTTTTGATCGTGTGGAGAGGAAGATATAACCACCAATGAACTCATGGACCACCTTGCAGTCGCAGCTCACACAGCAGAAGGCTATTACCACGTTCTGGTCAAATTCTATGGTCACCTGAAATTACATGCAACATGTTACGGATTTATTTTAATCCCATGAAACAGTGTTGTGCGGGAGTAAACACTCCAAAAACATTAATATTCTATATGAGGAATGAAGTCTCACTTGTCTTATTTCCCAGTTGACGTTCCATTGCTTCATGTTGGCAAACCTCCATGTGGTGACAGGCATGCCAGAGGACATGTCAATACGAATCATGCGGTTATATGAAATCCCCAGAATTTCATCCTTCTTGCTACCTTTGAATCTGAAATGCAAGTAAATAGAATATTCAGAATATATGGTTTAAGTTAAACATGACCCCAGTTACAGAGTCGTTAAAAATTTTTTTTTTGCACTCTACCTTACGATGTAGTAGTTGATGCCAAACTCTGGAAGTGACTGCCAGGCCTGAATAAAGCGCATCTTGGCCTCTATCAAGGACAGCTTTGCTATGTTCTGGTGGGCCTCCAGGATCCGTGCTGTCAGCTTGACGCAATCATGCAAAGCAGATTTAGCAACAACATTTAGCATGGCTGCTGGTGAAGATCAGATAAATGTGACGTGTCTGTCAAGCAAACCTGCTTGGTCTTGAGCTTCTTGGAATAGCGAGGGGAAACAAAACATTCTGCATTCATTTCCATGGCATCGAGGTCTGGAGCCGCCTGACCAGGAGGGGGCGCCAGGCTCTTCATTTGCAAAAAAGATTGAATGTTTTTCACTTCTGTCTTGTAGGAGCTGTATGCCATTGTTTTGCCTTTAGAGGCTAGGATACATGCGGCTTTCCACTTAGCGTACTGTGTTTCCTACACAGGAGAGAAGATAATTCATGAAGAGATACTTGCAGAAGGTCCTTATTTAAAATAGATACAGTAGAATGCTTAGGGAAGCAAATTGGGCTTTTACATTATCGCATCGGATGTACACTTCATTCATCCCGTCGGCGACTGGAAGCAGGAGTTTGATGCCGAACTTTTTCTCTGTGACATTGACGTCTGGGACCACCTCACATCCTGTTAATTTAAGTTGAAGAAATGTAATACAGAGAAGCGCAAAAGCACTCTACTCAATAATTAGACAACGACAGCTGGTATCAGAGTTAAGTGGGCTCACTACATATGTACGCTGAGTTTACCAGATGTTTTAAAAAAAGGTTTTTAAAACCTTCTATAGCTTTTTCCTATACATCACAATTATGCTTCCCTTTGTGTTGTTCTGTCTCAAAAGATGCTGATAAAACACAGACATCTGCTGTTGTAATGTCTGAGGGTATGAATACTTTGCAAGAAACTGTCAAAAAAAAAGAAATGTATTGAGCTTAAACCTCTATGTTGAAATAATTTTTTTCCAATCTATATTTTTCCTATAATGAAACTGAAAAAAAAAAAACAACGCTGGGACTTTTCCGGTTTCTGTGATCTTACATGTCAATGTCATTCATTCAAAAATGCTGATAAATGAGTTTCTAATTCTTTTAACCACTGACCTCGGAGTTGCATCTTCTCGATTGGTTCTCCGCTGGAAGCTTCCTTGCTCTTAAAATAGGAGATAGTGGTGTCCTTGAACACAAACCAATACTCTTTGTATGGTCGCAGGCTCAATCTTTTGGGCCTGTTTTGACAAGACACAGACACCAGTGGAACCCAGGCAACATGAACAGCTTATAAGATTGAAGTATTTATTTAATAGCTACCAATTGCATCTGCAGAACATTTACCCAAAAGCTCTCAAAGCTGCTCAATTTGTTATAACAAACCAAGACATGCGTGTGAGTGATATTCAACTTGTCTACACAATAAGTTTGGAATCTTTTGACAACAACTTTTTAAGCAAATAAATGAGACTAGCTGTACTTCCCCTACAAATGTGTAAACACAAACCAAGCAAAAAAAAAAAAAAAAGGCCTCAGTAATGATGCTTGAAGGAGATTTTTTTTTTTTTTACCTGAATAGCCGCAGGGTGTCTGCCAGCTCTGGAATGTCTGTAATGTCCTCCTGGAGGCAAGAAAGAACTACATTCAGTCACTGTTTTACATCATCTTGGAACAAATTAGTAAAGTCATGCCTAATAGTAGCAATTTGAAACCAAACATTCTGCTGGAACTAAAGATTAAAATAAGACCAAAATTTTTACTTGGCTTTCACAACAGAGGTTGATGGTTCACAAACATATATTTACCAGAATTCGGTCCGCGTGTCCACCTTCAAGCGTCACCTCCAGGTTGGACAGGGCAGCCTCTACTTCATCGATTTCTGGCTCGCTGGAGTTGTCCAGCGGCTCAGTTGACATGGTCAGTTTGCAAATGTGATACTGACAAAGACATAATTTTTTTTATTAGAGAAATGGAAGAGCTCTCTCATTTACAAAGTCCCGAGGAGTTTCTGTCATGGGACTAATGTAGTAATTTAAAGACACTAGCATGAGTCAGAGGACTGTTTGTCCATGTCAGCCTTTGTAGTAGTGTGCAGGTCAAGATGCACTCTATTAGATTTACTGTTTCCTTAATCTTTGCCACGGAATAAGAGCCGAAGACGGCTGAGATTCGTTTACAGGGAAGATTAGGTTTAAAACTTTAGGTAATTATCGGATTCTTCAAGCACTTTTTGTGGGAGAGCAAAAATTGTTAATGTACAAGCTTAAGTTACTCCTTTTCATGTCTGCATTCTGGTCTCTCCCTTTGTCTTGTCTTCCCACACAGTGTGATTTAACACATGTCCAAACAGGCCTATTCACATATTTACATACCAAATTCAGTACTCTTCACTTTGCGCTTCAAGGCATAAAAACAATGTACTCCCAATTTGGTTCAATTTGCTGCAGCCCTAAGGAACGATCTTGCATACTGATGGACTAGCATGAAACAGAGTTGTGGTAATTTATTTCCAGCGTCTGCAGAAGAGCAAATTTAAAAGCAACCCCTGCTGTGTAAATTCCATGTTAATGGGTTGTGCAGTGTCATTTTTCTGTTTTGTGCATTTGCATCTTAATAACCCAGATTCTGAACTTTTTTAAAAATTTGCCTGAGTTGTACAAGAGTCTCCATGGATCTAATTGTTGTCTTCTATTACTTAGCCCATGATCACAGTGTTCTCCCATAAAAACACTGTGATCGACAAGTTTTAGTACTTCTGCAAGGCACTGCACACTGCATTTCTTCAGCTACCTTGAGATGGTTATTTTGTAAGACAAATGGGTGAATTGTTAGAAAATAAAAAGAGAAGTGCCTTTTATAAGAGAGAATATAAATATTCATGAAGCATGTTCATGACATGTGTCTATGACAGTGTCATGTCAGTCTTATTCAACCCCCTTCAAATAAAGTGTTACCGAGAATGTTTATATTCTTATAACAGAATTTATTTGCAATTTGCAATTAACTGCATCGCAAAATGGAAACACACCAACATCCTTCAGCTATTTCATCAAATTACTGTAATAACTGTGCAGGCATCAGGTTCACCTGTAAAGAAGCAAACATCAGCATTTCCTCATCGGTGCAGTCTATCTCCTCCAGCATGATGGCCCACCGGGCCTGTTCGTACAGCTGGGTTATCCTGACGGCATCGTACTGAAATACAAACCAACACGCAGACGACGACCTCGGGTTTACACTTTTTTTTTTGTTGTTTTGTTTTTGTTTCCCCCCGTCCCCTAATGGAAAACACCATCTTACTTTAGGGTTGAGATCAAAGAAGACATTGTACTTGAAGCGAAGTAACAGCTTGTCGTCATCCTGAATGTCCTGCTCCATGAGTGACCGAGACGAGTCGAGCCACCTGTCGATCACAACAAGCAGTCAGATGATGTGGGGATAAAATACTAATACGTCGAGCAGAAAGGTTTCCAATTATACCCTGCGTTGTTCTCTGCTTTGTCTACAAGCGACAGCGGCTTGTATATCTTGCCCAGTTCCGCAGGCGGTAGGTTTGGCTGAGACTCAGCCAAGGGGTTTTCTCCAAACCATAGGCTGGTGGCAGACATGGGCATCCCGTTCTCTGGGTCATAGGTTGCTGTCATCGTCTTATTGTACAGAGGGCCTAATTCATTAAAAAGTCTCAGTGAGATTGTGGGAAATAAAGTATGTTCTGCATGTTCAGTTTTGGTTTCTTCCAATAAGACTATTCATAAAGTATTGTTACAAACCAAAACTCAGCTATGGTTGAGTCTTGGTGCATAAATTGTGTAAAGGAAAGGAAAAAAAAACAAAAACCTCATAAAATTCTGTTGATCAGTAATGCTGAATTTAGACACCAGAGCATCATTTAGTCAAGCTTTTACAAATTTATTGGATTTAAAATATAGATTTATTGCACTGTTTTGAAAGAAAAGATAAGTGTCCTTTAGACAGAAATGCTCTCACATCATTTCACACCACTTTACATCCAATTGCTATCCTGTTGCACCTGAGCAGAACCTAATGTGCTCCAGCATATAAAATCTGAAGTACCTGTTCCTCCCTGTCCTACGTTAAGTGCGTCCCATATGTCCCAGATGTCCTCCTGAGGAGAGTTCTTGTCTTTCTTCTTTTTCTTCTTGCTCCAATCCTCGGGAGGCTTCAGCAGAGAGAGTTCCTCTGATCGTCTGATGTCTACAATCGAGCAAAGAAGAGAGGTTGTGAGTGATCAGGAAGAATATGCAAAGTAGAATGTGTCCTGATATTTCTTTTTTTTTTTTTATTAGGACAGGAAAATCCCATGTTCAGGAACCACATAAAACTAACTGAGAATTCTGCAGATTTCCTCCACTGCCTTGAACACCATGTTGGAGAAGGAGACTGTCATTCTGATGGTTTTCATATTGGGCAGCTGTAGCAACAGTGGTTTGTGCTGGGGAGTGTAGCGCAGAACGGCATCAGCCTGTGGACGAAAGTCACACAAAGTTTAGATGAAAAAACAAAAATAAACTTTTCTCAAACATATTTATTGAATTTCATTTTGGAATTATTTGAAATATATGGGTTTGCCATGGTAAACGTTTTACTTTTTATTTATGTGCGCTACTAAACAACCACTGTAGAACAATTGGGACATAAATGTCAACACGAGACGGTTCTTGCTCCATTAAACGGCTATAAATGAGCTATCTCTGTTGGAAGGTGGATATGATTTTGCTTAGCAGCCTCCAAGGTCAGCTATAAATAACAACTCCACACATTTCAAGCCTGCAAGTGCACACGGGATTTATCTATTATGCTTTGACTAAAGAGACATTCCCAAGGAGATAGGTCTCTGACTGCTTGCACACACTTCAGGGGAACTGCAGGAACTGTGAATTGCTATCTCATTCGGTTTACCTGGATCCCACATTTGTCCAATGTCCAGTGAGTTTTGAGCAGCCAGCATTTCCTCTGTTCCCACCACAGCGCATGATCGGACCAGTCCTGCTGAGTCTCTGTAGGCAAACGCATAATCTAGATTTAATCTTACCGTCATGCAACTTTTATCTGCAGAATAACATGTAGGATCTGAAATCCTTTTACCTCTTGTATAAATGAGGGTCATTTAGTCATTTAGTTTAGTAGTTCAAATTATTTATTAACTCAGTGAAATCTGGATCAGGGCATAACTTAAAAAATCCTATACAAAATTGTGTAAAGGATTGCTTATAATCCTTTACAAAACCTTTCCATTTTGTCACATTACTAACTTCAATGTACTTTAATTGGATTTCATGTGCTAGACCAACACAAAGTAGTGCACATTTGTCAAGATGGAATAAAGTGATACATTGTTTCCTTATTTTCTAAGTCAGTACTTTGCAGAACCACCTTTTGCTCCTGCAGGTGCAAGAGTTTTCGGGTGTGTCTCTACGACTTTCGCACATCTGCCTTTGGTGCAGTCAAACCGGAAGGAAAGGACATGTGAAAATCAATTTACTAACCACAGATTCTAACTGTGGGTATAAATATTGACTCGGCCGTTCAGACACAAATGCTTGTATATAAACCATTTCATTGTAGCTCTAGGTGTGTGATTTGGGTCATTATACTGCCAAAAGTTGCAGCTTCTAACAAGTTTCAACCAGGATGACCCACTAAGCTTCGTAGGGTCATCCTTCATAGATCAACTTCCATATATCCGTGGCATAATGTTGCCACAATATTCTGTGGTGTGGATCGAGGAGTTCAGGCTGGTGTGCGGTGTTAGTTTTCAACCACACATAGCCATTCACATATGTCAAAAAGTTCCCATCTTGGCCTCGTCTGAAAAGAAAACCTTCTTGCTTTGGTGTGTCCTGTACTTGACTTGAGGCGGAATTTAGGCGAGACTTCTTGCCCAGCCTGCTAGTTTACACGAATTACCACTCTTTATTTGACCCGCTCATTATTTGGAGTTGCGCTTTAAAACTGCTAGCAGCAGAAATACTCTTTGTACCCACTGGTGTGTAGGTGGTGTGGTTTAATGAGTCTACCTGATATCATCTTGTAATACTGGGCTTAAATCCATCTGTTGATGACGTGACGTTTAGTCATCTGCTTATGTCTCATGATTTTTAAACCACCTCCTGAAAAAAAAGTCCCCTCGTTTATTACGTTCATGAGCTCCACTATGTTTACAGAGGACTGCGAGAAGAAACCAGATAAGGCTCTGGATACACTTTGCCCCCCAAGGCTACGCATGCCGATGCATTGTGATTGAACAACGGCACAGCGTTGTAGAGAAACGCAGTGCAAACAAAGGCGTGGCTTGACAAACACAGCTGTTGCAGCAGCAGCAGCAGATACAAGCCAAATTCAACACCACATGTATGAGAAGCAAATTAAGTTCTAAATGGTGAACACAAGCAGTTTTAAAAGAATGTCTGCAGGTTTTTTTTTGTTTTTTTTTAGCTATATAAATATCAACATAGCTTGTTCAATTTCTTATTGATCTTAGACACTTACTAATTTTTTCCACCAGCTTCAGCATGAGTCCTCCGATGTGCAAGTCACCTGTCACACTGAGTTTGAATTTCATGGACTCGTCGCCTTGTTTCTGATCCACCTGAACAGACAGCTGCCATGGTTTTTCTTCAATCGCTGAACCTTTGATCATGGCCTGGTTATAAAGACATAGAGAAGGTGAAAAAAAAATATTATGTACTTTGGGATTGATTTTTTATTATTTTACTATTAAAATAATAATAAAAAAAAAACACTAAGATTTCAGGTTTTCATCAATGAAATATGTCTTTCCTAGAGATATTTTGTATGGAAGCAAATGCGAAATGCCTTAGGCTAAAAAATAAAATAAAAACAAAAAAAAAAAACAGTGTTAGTGGATTAAATGTCCTTAACATTACCACTGACGCATGCAGTCTGTATCCAGCCTCTTGTGAAACAACTTTGTCTCACTGTACTGCAATGTCTCTGCAATGATACTGCAGCCCCCCTTAACTACTCCAGTATTAGCCAATACATTTTAATAGCAGTGTAACATACAAGTAGGGTGGTACAACCAAACAAAAAAAAAAAAGGGAGATAAAGCTACAGAATTCCCTTTCCAAAAGGGTACAGATCTACTGGACAATTGACTGATTTTAAATAAACTAAGAAGAGAACAAACGAAAGACTTGAAGTGTGCAAGTAGGGGGAGACGGATGGGGGCGAGGAAAACAGAGGGCCTGACTGTGGAATGTGACAAGCAGGGACACGAATCTGGTGCCAGAGGGAACATAGAAAACAACAATCAGCCCACATTGCACCAGGCTTTGTTAATCAGATGTCTGAAACACTGTGAGTAAACACACACTCAGACGCACACACACAGAGATACAACCCAACCTAGAGCAATGTGATCATCGTTGTTTCCATCTTGTCCCACACAGCTCACTGGAAGAGAGTGCTGTGTGGAACTATACTGCAAGGAGGCTACATTTAATGAACACACTCTATTCTCTTTGTGCTGCTGTAGTGTGTGCAGCTGCAGGGTACAGTTTTAAAGAGTGAGCCTGCTGTGGGAAGGCTTGTTGAGATGTGTTTGAGCATGATGAATTGGGACACAGAATATTGCACTAGCAACAGGAAAAGAGCCAAAGAAAAAAAGAAAAAGAAAAAAAGAGGTTGAAAAGAACATTATGGATGTCCTGTCCTACTTGGTGATGCCTCCAATACCAACTTATCAAATATTTTTGTTTTTCTACAAAGCAAATGACACACAAGTAGAACTATACATAACAAACACCGCGTAAGAGATGTTCAGAACTATTAATCTTCTTTTACAGCCAATCTTTGACGCCAGTAAAACTCCACGTGAACAATTTTCATTTTCCAAGAACATAATACGAAGTTCCAGACTAGGCTTAAAAACTAGCAGTAACGCGCTTGTACTTCCTCTTCTGTTGGCCTGACTCCGATTCACGACACCCACGATGGGGCTGTAGCTTCAGGTGTGGAGGAGTCCCGCTCTAATCAAAGGCAGCTGCGTATTCCCTGCTACACATAACGGGGGACGTTATTCCCACCGCGGTTACGTCGAAGTTACTTTGAGTATGAAAGAGCTCTTACCTTAGCTTACGTTTTCGGCCCGTGAACTATTCTTAGAATATTTCTTATCAAGCGAAATGAATCGGGGAATAAAGGTCCCTCGGAAGTAAAGAAAAAAGAAAAAAGAAAAAGGAAAAACACGCCCAGTTGAGACAGGTAGGAAAGGGAGAGGAGGTGGAAACGTAAGAGGAAGTGACCAAACAGACACGTTACCGAGAAGAGTAACGAGTCACAAAGGTGAGTTTATTTAAAAGCAGTGTCATTCGAGTCCAAACACTTTCTGTAAGTTAAACAAAGTCAGGACAGTACTAGGTAAAGGTGAGAATGAGTTTAATCCTAGCTTGAAACACATCAAAACACATAGGTAATATGTAGAAAGGAAGTGTATTGGCCTAAAGTGCAATTAACTGTTCATACTGTTATTAAAAACATAATAATTATATGTGGGTTTTCTAAATAGCTCTTACATATTGATATCAATAAACTAGAAAATTGTGACTTCAAAAAGTTGCAGTTGAGTAATAAAGTGAAACCCACATTGAGCAATGCATTTGAAACATAAGTTTCAGCTAATATTTACTATTAGCCTATGACTTTTACTAAATAATTAAAAAAAAGTTAAATTTAGTTTTTCAGAAAATGTGCCCATTAAAACCAGAAGCTTCATGTTACCCCACCATGGGTGACACTTATGAACTTACAGAACCTAATGTTTGGCTAAACGACAGTCTTGTCCCAAAGATCCAGTTTTTGGGCTCGATAAATACCAAAGCAGCTTTTGTATAAGTGTTGTAACTCATACACTGTTACAACACTGTTGCAATGTATTTTATCATTAAAAAAAACAACAAAAAACTGAAATACAACTCTGATTTAGACTTCAAATTCTAACTGTTTGGATATAATTTTAAAATGATTGGTTTGATGAATCTTTTTCTTCTCAAGTTATGTCTTTGTAATGCAAGATCTCAATTACTGGGATTTTATCTAGTAAAAAAAGACAACACACGTACCATTTGTGAAGAAGAAGCATATACTAATTTGTATGAACTGAACATGGCTAAACGGCAGCATAAATTTGCCGTGTATTTTAAAGTGTGTTTTTATTGAAGTTAAATGGTTTTCTCTTTGGCGTATATGAAACGCAAAGCAATTAGAATTCACACCTTTAAACTGGAGGAACTGAAAGGTTGAAAACTCTTATTGTTTTTGAAAGAAAAGAGAAAAGCCTACAACAGGATGAGTAATGTTTAACTTCAGCCAAGTCAGCCCACCTTCATAATGCCCACACCTTCTTCAGTGAATAAATCCCATGAATCACTTCAGTTAATCTTTTCCATATTATATTACTTGCTTATAAACAATAACACTTAAGTCACATTGATGCTGCGTGTGCATTTGTTTCCCCACAGATAATCAACCAGTCATATATTGTTTTTGTTTCGAATTTCTTTTTATGTTAATACATGTGACGAGGGGGCCACCTTCTGGTTTAGGTTGGGAATGTCACAGAGTTTATGCATTTCCTTGTACTCAAGTGAAATTTCTACCCTCCAGATCTCCTCAGAGAGCTAGAAAATAATCAAAAAGGCCGTTAATTTCAGCAACTAAATTACTGATTCACACAGATTCACTGATTACACAGATTCATGACATGCAGATTTATTTTTTTCAAGCATTTTATGTCTTCAAATTTTGTTGATTACAGACTCAAGGTTCCATGAATATATTTGGGTTATATTCTGTGTGAGCCACCAGCTTCTCCAGAAATGACTTTGGTGAATTATTTACTTTGTGGTATGACTTTCCTCTGCACGGTAGTCAGTATTATTATTTTTATTTCATAACATAAGCACAGCATTCCTGTAATAAAATATGTTTGCATTGGTCTTGTGTAATATTCTGTTATTTCTATCTTTTTTTTTTTTTTTTGAGAAACACAATTTGGGTTGTCATTAGCTGTAAGCTATTATTATCAGTATCAATAGAAATAAATGCTTATAAATACATTGTGTAGCATTGAGTGTAGCAGAAAATTCAACATTTAGATGCACCTACGTCTTTGTGCAGCCAACATCATGTAACCGACTCATGTATTATTGTCTTAAGTTCCACAATCTGCTTTTACTTGCACATAACTTATTTTTCTGCATTTACCTCACTGGGTATGCATTGTCAAACAATGTTGCACATTGTTGCATTGAATATGATGCATAGTAATGACGAAAATGAGTTTGAACTGTTATAATATTCCCACTAGTGCAGCTGATTATTATAAAAATTCTGGTGAATAATTAGTTTGTATTCTTGCGAAATAGCAAAACTTCCCTTTATGCATAAATCTGTCAAACATTTTGCACTTGCCCACTCTTTTAGAGAGACCTGAATAAACATTGTGAATTTATTCATTTTTCAACCACATGGTGGCGCCTTTAGCTCATACAAAAGTCACTGAAGGGACCCAAGTATCAACATTTTAGTGGAAGTTTTCTTGTTTTCCAATAGTAACAGGGCAACCCTGCAGCTTCCTTCATATTCACTGTTCTTACTTTGAGACGGATGAACAGTTTTTATTCACAGGTTTGTCTGTATAAAGATAATATTGTTTCTTCCTATAAATCCCTTTACATTAAAATACAAAAAACAATCGGTTATGGAGATCATGTGTATTTACACAAACAAGTTAACCATCTTGATTGTGATTTTTGAGATTAGTCAAGCATCGCCATAAACATTTTTATAACTTTTTTTTTGTGTGTGTGTGTGTGTGTGTGTGTGATTTTCTATTTCATTTTTTCCCTGTACAGGAAGGACAATCTTCAGTGCCAGTGCTGGGGGAAAAAAACAACAACTCCTAGAACTGGTGAGTATTCAAGGACACCATAGCTTCGTGGTTGCTCGCCAACACACAAACTTCACCAGAGACACGCTCAAGTTCAAGGACACTCTCTCTGACAATTTGACCATTTTGACCACACCCTACAGAACGGGAGTAGCAAACGTGCCTGTGAATGTGTCTGAGCTTTCTGCTCTTTGCTGTGTTTAGTGCTGGCACATACGGTTGTCTTGAGTGCTTGCGTAAGAGAGGACATTTAAATTCCATGACAAAACAAATAAATAAACCTTGAACCTCATAAACCTTGACACTGATGTAACGGCACATGGAAAATAGTGTAATTTGGGCCCTTAAGATCTGGAGAGCACGTCCACGTCATCATCCCACCAGGGATTCAGCTGGCAACTTGGTACACAGAGTTCAAGCGCAAGAATAAGGACAATAGTGAACATTATTTCAGTGCCTGGGAGAATGATAAACTGCACTCTTTGGGATGATGGAGAGCGAGGAAAGGAAAACTTTTGGAGTGTGGTTTCAGACACAATAAATTACATCTACTACCTGAAGCTGGTCTGAACCCACTTGGAAGCGGGTGAGAAACAACATCTGTAGAAGCCTTCGCTGGCGCTCTGTATTTATGGAAAGAGAAACCTCCCGGTGACCTGGGAACACGCTTACCCAATTAGCAGCCTTGCCGACGGATCAAATGGAAGTGAAAACATTCACTGCCGTGACGGAGAAGCATCACAATGCTCCATTCATGCTGCAGAGCCCTACACTTTGGGGGTTAGGTGAATTGGGGGTGTTGGTCGGGGGGGATTTATTCTTTTAGGCACATACTGGATAAGTGGGATGGATGAAACTGAGAAATGGATATATTAAAAACCCCCCGCCTTACCTCGCTGTTCTATTTGACACGTGACTGTAGGGCTCTCTATCAAACCTAATGTGGATTTTAGGGGTAAATATTGTCCAAAGGTGTAGTTTTCATAGCGTTACTGAGCACCGCTCACCTTGACCTTTTATACTCGGTTCACGTCAATTCCTGCATCTCCTTGGATACGGTCCAAAATACCCTCACAGGTTCTGTCCAGGGGGATGAAGGCTGAGGGGGTCAGAAACCATGAGAAGCAGTATTTGAAGTGCGGTTCTTGACAGCACAGGGCTCTGGGGAAACAAAGCTACACTGCCTTATGGGCTGGAAAGCGTTACAGGTCGGATTCAGTTTCGTTCTTTGAAGCTGTAAAAATCATTGCGTGTCTGTTTCCTACTTTTCTTTCATGAAAATTGTTTTATTCTTATGCTGCAGACTCCTATATATGTTCTACACAAAATAAAGAAAAAGCTCCATCAATCAAGTTTATAATAGTGCTAGTATTTGCCTGACTTCATACTTCTCCTCAGATGGACTGTGACGAAGGACTGTCTCTGGAGAAAGGCTATTTTATTCATTATGGAAACGAGCATGTGTTCACATACGAGGCCAAGAGCCACCATATTCTCAATAGATTTCAAAACTGAAGCTGAAACATACAAGTTTGTGCATTTATCTTGGTTTTTCCATCAAATTTAACTTTTTTTTTCTTCCATGTTGGCCTTATCTTTGCTTGGGAACATCAGATAGAAATAAAACTTTTTCATGGTGTCAGGTCAGATAGCCATAAATGCAGGTTGTCAGTGCAGTGTGACCCTCACATTTAAAAGAGAGGCTTTTTTTCTGAAGTGTGGTTTGGAACAGGATATCAGGTATTTAAATATTGTGCTTCTTTCTGAAAAGTGGCTACTGTAAAACAGCTTTCATAGCAGAGTATAGCTTTATCCGTCACTGACTGTATTTCATATTGTTTATGTTTTGCTGCCTAAAGCATAAGAAATATGTGAATGAACAGAGACTTATGGATTGATTGTAATTGTGTACCTCAGACAGAGACGCAGACATGAAGGGATGACATTTTCAGCTGATAATTTCAGTGTCCTTTATAGCAAAAGCTCTTTCTGTCCTTCTTTGTTAGTTTTAGCAGGTGTGCCTGAAAGTTTGAAGCAGCTGCTGACATTTCCAATCTGAAGACTTGTTGAATAAAGCCATATGTAGCACTGTGATTTTTTTTATGTTTTTTATTAGGTTTGTGGAGAACAGTCCATGCTTTGTTTCCTATAAATTGTCTCCTTTTGTTGCAGGTTCTTCTTAAAAGGTTCTTGAATGCTCACGAAAGCAGTTAGATGCCCCACAGCTATGGCCTTTCCTGGAAGAAACAAGTAAGCGTGGAGTAACCGTGACTGAATTCACAGGTGCTGCGCAGCAGGAAGCAGGGCGTTGTGCTCCTTTCCTCCCCGCATCAGTCTGCAAACTAGTTGTGAATGGGTGCCATTTTGGTACACAAAATAGGTAGTCTTTGCTTGTATCAGCTGATGCAGGTTGGTGTTGTTTTTGGCCCGACCTTAAAGGCCTGAGGACAGAAAACGGTACTGAGAGTTAGAAAAGGTCACATAAACTCTAGCGAGATTACTTTACCAACACTTTCCATGGCTGAGATCCCGTGAATAGATCCATTGTGGGTTGGGTCTCTGCTAGCGGAAAGTAAACCCTGTCAGGATCCAGTTCATTAGCACCTAGTTTACTGTTTGAAGTTGGTTATTTTTCCGGTATCTAAAGGGAAATCCCAGATATACATCCAGCTGTGTGTGTGTGTGTGATTGTGTGTGTTTTGCATATTTCCTTGGATGTCTATTAATGTGCAGGAACATAGTGTGTACTTGTATAAATGTACAAGGCACATCGTATCCACAGGGGGTTTCCAGAGCAAATGGTTCAAGAGCAAATAAAACTTTTCATGGTGCAATAAATTGTATAGACAACACACAGGAGGTACATTGGTGCCAGTTTTAAGCTGAGAAACAACTCTGAAAATGTAGTAAAAATATATACATAGGGGCTCAGAAAATATTTATCACAAAAGCCTAAAATTACAGGCTTTTGCAGTGTGTGGCAAAAGTATTCATCACCTCGTGAACTTTTCAGTTTTGTGATATATTTTATGTGGTAGACTAACACAGAGTAATGGAGTATGACAAGTAGCAAGAAAATGGTAATTATGAAGAAATGCAGTTTAAAGTGTGTCAAAGGGGATAGAGCAAACGTGGAAGAACGGGCTCGGATCAAATTAGACCAAAACTAAGCATGCAGTGAGAGCAAAACTCTCACTGCACACCACCCTGAAGACACCATCTCACTGTGAAACATAGTGTTAGACTGATCCAAAGTTCAAATGTAAGATCAAGTGAAAAATGTGTAGCAGGCTTGATGTAATTTTCTGACCCTCTCCAGTCAAGCTGCCTGAGCATAGTTTATTCAACAAAGAGCAATGAATACAATTTTGCTAAACTTGCAAAGCTTGCAGATGTATATGCCAGCAGACATGTGGCAGTAACTGCATCAAAATGCAGTTCTACAAAGTATTGACTTGAAAGGGCTGAATCCAAATGTACGCCACGATTTGAAAATCAGGTTTCACTTTCCTTTCACTTCATAGTTAAGCACTGTTTTGTGCTGGTCTGTGACCAACTAATGAAAAATGTGATATATTTGCAGCTGCAATTTGGATTCAATTAAATGTGAAAAAGTTCAGGCAGTATGAATACTTCTAAGTTTCCCGTATTTATATTCTTAGTATGTGTAGACGACGCTCTCCTAAAAAAGTCAACAAAGCTCAATTGCACATTTTTAACATGTATAGAATTTTTTTATTAGCAAACAGTGCTGCAAAAGAGAACTGTGAGCCTCTTGAGTTATTTTGCTGTATTTTTAACTATCATGTGAGAGAGTCCCTGTGTGTGTTTTTGCTACTTTTTCCTTTTGTGATCTGTTTGTTTGTTGGAAGGCGTCCCTGTGCCTCTGGTTAGACAAAAGTGCCGCGTTGAGCAAAACCTCCACTCTACTTTTATGGTCACTGTGGGCCGTCCTATTTGTACATGCTTAAAGCAAATTAGACCAGCAGCTGTGTATGGCTGTCTTATTCAATTTTGGGTTTTCATAATAAGCATATCCTTTAGAAAGGTGATAAAATCCAGGAATATATCTTACATGTTTTAAAGAGTGACACCTTTAGAGTTTCACAATACACCGGTTTTCTTTTTCTTCCCTTAAAAATACAAATAAACAATATATGTAGCAGTTTTAGTGCTCTGATGGGTATAGAGAGAAAAAGACTTGACTGTGGATATTTTTCACATGAAGAATAATGGCAAGGAGCAGCAAGACAACCTTAAGGTGACCGCTGTCGATAGCAGAAAACAACTGGACCTGAGAACAAAATTTTACTTCGTTTGAAAGATTCATTGCAAATAGTCATAAAAAAAGGTACGGATTTTAAATAAGCCAAAAAAGCAGAAAACAAATGGCGACAAAGATACAAACTTTAAGTAATGTATTTATTAATTCTAGTGAATTGTAGTCAGGCAAACTTGTTAACTTTTTTTTTTTTTGCTCTTTATAAAATATAAATTTTCTGAAAAAAGGACCAGGACACAGACCTGCCTCACTAGACATCTATAGACAAGGTGAGAGTTAACAGAGGTTTCAAACATAGCTAAAATAATATCTCCTTTACTCATTTGTAATACCAACATTTTTGACAAAATAATATCTAAGAAAAAAAGTTTGATTTGTGTTGTTATTAGCAGATCCCTTAATTTTTTTGAACTGTTAGTTTAGTCTTATGAATCAATTTGTAATGAATGACCACCGTGTTCAGAACCAGGAGAGACATCACTCTCTGTGGGAGAAAGAGTGGCTAGTTTTACACAGAACCTAACATGTTTCATCACAGATAAAATTGGACTGGATTATGGACTTTATTGTACTAGGTTCAGGCTTGCTTCTAATTTAATCTATTTTTCTGTTTCAATCCAGTGGCAGCCTTTGTAGGACTCCAATTCCTTTCTACATGCTTGTATCAGCTTTTACTCTTCTTTTGATGTAAGTTTGACCTCTGAACTGATTCTTCTTTCTTCAGTAACAACTTCCACACTGAAGAGTGTTGTACTTACTGTGACATGTTACAAATTACAAGTGATATGCAGGGAAAAAATAGAATTTCTAAATTTCTGGCTGGCTGATCACCAACCACTTACTGGTAAAGTGGAATACCGACTGATTCTGAGCACCAGCTGATCCTGATTAACCTGATCAATAACATCTTCTAAATGTTGGGAGATTGAACGGTTGGGGTTGGGAGGAAGGATCTAATGAATCACTTGGATGATATTGCATTGTTGAACAAAACTGTTTTTGACAAATTGAGCAAATTATAAAATAAGTATTAACCATTCAGATCTCAACAATTTGATCCAAATTTAAAATTGATCATAACATCAGTTCTCCATTTCTAAATGTCACATTTTGAAAGGTAGCTTTTAATATTTAAAATAAATATCACACACCAACGTAATTTCCATGGATCATTCAAGCCTCCTTCATGTCTTGAGACAGTTGGGAAAATGGTAGGTAAATATATTTTCTGACAGTGTGACAGGAATAAGAAATAGACCCAGCTCGGAATTGAGTTCTTAAGCTAATCATGCATGATTATAGGCTTGGGAGCCAAAAAACATGGCATATGAAAGAAGTTGTTTTCATCTGCATGCTACTGCAGAATGACTGGCTGTCAGTGTTACCTATTCTCCTGAGGGCTCTCACTCTCCTGCCTGTCTTTGACTGGCCTGCAGCAGGTCTTGTGGCCCCTAGGGACTGTCCGAGGAGACCTGGACAACATTGGCAGCAGGCAGATTAGCGGTGTCATTTCGCTGTGGTAAGCCGGACAAAAGCATCTCTTGTTGTCTCAAGCTGTTTGTGGTGCTGCTTTCCCAGTCCTGTGGAAAGGAAAGGACAGCCAATGACCAAAGCCAAACAAACCTGGTCCAGCTCACCTGTGCCGTGAATGCAGAACTGAGTGACCCACATTTGGATGGAAACCATTGCAAATATTTCCCAGCAAAGTCTGTGGAAGAAACTTTTAACAGGGCCTCTCAGCAGGGAATTTTAACTAACTGTAAATGACTTTGACTCCATTTAGTTTGTGTCATCTGTTCCTAAGTAGTAAACACTCACATTACCATCAAATCATCCAGTATGTAGCTTTGTGCATAATAATATGTTGATTTAGGTGTAATGAAACCTTATTGCGTAGGATTATGTGTGTTCACCTTGTTTCTAGGTAAATACTTTATAGTGCACCAGAGGAAGTTATAATTCTCATAACTTTGCATGTTGACTGTATGATGAGAAGCAGCATCTGAATATCGCTTTGACTACTTAGCAGTGGTGGCGGCAAGACAAACCTCCTTCACCCAAACTACGTCTTAGTTTAGAGGCAAAAGCCGAGCTGCAAAAAATTTGGCCTTGCCACAAAAATTGAATTATATTGGCTCAGAATGCCTAGAAGTAAAAAACGACAACCTTGGGAACGATTATGCAAAGTGAAACGCGGTTAAGCCCACTGCTACTGGTTTTCCATTCCATCCAACAGGAGAAAAAGTAAAAAAAAAAAAAAAAAGGCTGTTATTGCAGAGTTTATCCACCTTAATAAATATATTGAAGCATTTATTCATGCCATGACAGTTGTAGCTGTAGCTCATTTTAGCCATGCTGTATAGCGTCTTTGTGTTACATGCAGCTGTAAGAGTGAACATTGCTTCTGGGGGATTTATTAACACTGGGGTACTTGATGGTCCATTTCAGCCTCAAATTAAACCCTACTACAGATATCATTTAATGTTTTCTTTTGTTTTCACTAAACACTGACAACACTGTCAAAATCTTTTGAAATAAACTGTGCTTTATATTTCTGTGTAATGGAGTGACAAAAATATTTCTTCAATGTTTTGAATCATTTTCATTGTTTTGGTCCTATAACTGTATGTAGGGAACAAATCAGAAACTTGTTACATGCAAACAGAGACCCAATAACACATACAATATTTGCTTAAACAAATAGGATTTTCAAACTTGCAAACCACTTGTATTGTACCGCAGGATTAGCCAGCATAAGGAAACAAATGTTTATATGATTATATACACCATTACTGTCTTTTTATTTCTGAAAATATACCATATTAAGAATACTACAAATAACATACTGCACATTAACTTTGTATTTGCTAAAGTCTGACAATTGTCTCTTATCATCTCCTCCGAAGGCCAGCTGACAGAACAGAGAAAGCCCATTGCTCTCACTGACACAAACATAGATACAAATAGCCGACTAGCTAGTTTAACATCATGCAAACCTTTAAGGCTGTTTTGTTTGCTCACAGCTGAGACTCAAAAGAAAGGCAGGACCGGTGCTGAAAAGGCCAGCTTTGACAGTTTTCACACAAAGAGTTCACTGTTGGTTAACAGTGAGCAGCCTGTTTCTGGGAGGTTTGCACTGTTTCTGGGGCCCATTTCATGGAACAGTTAGCAAGGCCAAAGGCAACCCATGAACTGGAGTGATAGTTATGGCCCTCAGGGCCAAACCTGGGACTGGCCCTGTCGCTCGCCCCCTGTTGCCCCCACCCAGTATCGAAGCTTTTACAAAGCTGACTGGGGCACTGGGTGCTGCAGGTGTCCTCTCATAAAGACCCACATCACATGGCCCGTTGGCCTGACTCAGCTGGCATGTTTTAGTTCCTTTCTTCACCACCGCAGGTGTCAAGACAATGGTGTGGCAACTTACAGTCAACTTGTTCAGTTGTTGCTTTAGACCCCATTTTCTGCATTTTTATATTAGCACACCGTAGTGCTTTGCAAATGTATTCATAGCCATTGAAATTTACTACATTTTCTCATGCTACAACCACAAACTACAATGTATTTTATTGGAGTCTTATGTGTTAGACCAACAAAATGTTGTGCATAACTGTGAGGGTGTTTCGTTTAGCTTTACCTTTGCGCACATGTGATCTATGCGAATGCATGTATGTGTATATGAGCATGTGAATAGCTAAAAGAGACAGAGGAAAACACAGAATTATTTATTCTCAACAGGGTGAATGATTAAATGTGGTGTAAAATGCTTTGAGGTCCTCTTGACTTGATAAAATGTTATACAGGCCATTTACCAACATTTATGTGTTGAATGAATTGTAATTGGCTTTTTCGAGTCTTGAATGTGGAGCATCGAGTGATTCATTTGCTCAAGTTGAAACAGAACAACCTAACAATTATTGAGCAAATTAACATTAAAACCTTACTTGGGCATTAGATTGACACCCGACTATCCATCACTGTAACGGTGCAAGGCCAGTCTATTCTTCTTTTCTTTTGTGCAAGTGTTTTAGAAGTGGAGAGAAACTGTACAGGCAGTAGATATTAGAAACTACAATCTCTGCCTTTGTTTTAGTTAGCAGTAATGGAATGGAGGGCCCAGAAATACCATTTGTGTGGTAAGCAGGCAAAAGAGGAAGAAAACATAAGAGTAAAGACTAGAAAGAGATTAATATACAGGCTTCTCTCCTTCTAACCACAGAGTGGGCATAAAGAGCCCAGCATCTCATTGATGTCAGCTGTAGCTGTGCCTATCCTTTATTTTTCAGTTTGGTTTGGACAGAGCAGGCGGCCTGGTCTGCAGGAGTTGGGAGGACATGGCCCAGGCTTTCCCACATCACTCACAGGCCCCTGATAGGCGGTCACACAGGCCGATAATGACAGGGTGAGAGATTTAGTATTAAAGTCGCCTCTGCTGCCTCCTCTGCTCCTGTCTGACGTCAGACTGTTAAATACGGGGATGAGAGCATGGCATGGCCTACGGGATAGAGAGTTAGACCTGTCTTAAGTATAGAGTTTTGTGTAAGAGAAGCCTTGGCTTGGATCCACAGGGCTGTTTCCATGGACTCACACTATACACAACAATGGGGCATTTGGGATTGCAGTTATAGATTGAAAGAATTGTAATTTGTGACAAACATAAATTCAGTGATTGTAAATGGCAATGGAAATGGGGCAGGGAAATGACAATAATTCAGTCAAAGAGCTCAACCTACTGGGTGGACTACAAATTAGACAATAAAATATTTCTCTCTAGTTTTAGCTTGTTCAGACATTGTGGCTTTCCTTTAGTATTAAAATAATAAGTATCGCATGTAAATTTAAGGTGCTTTCTGGTTTTTTGTAAAGTTTTAATTTTGCAGTTTATGACTAATCAATGCTGAGACAGAAAAAAACTAGGTTGCTGGTGGCTAGTTTTCATAAATGTCATATAATCACTGGTAAAAGACCTTATTGTCTACACCATGTTGCAGCTCAACCGTACAAGCAATACCCAAAGTAGATTAGCAACATAAAAGCAGCCGAAAGCTGCACCTGCATCGACAGATCATCACACCATTGTGGCATTTAAAGAAAAGGCCTCAGTCAAACATGCCCCCTAACCTTCACTAGCTAACATAAACTAATTAGGGTTGCTCTGAAAGGAATGGTCTGCCATTGGACTAATCAGCTTCCACTGATCTTGACCATGCAATGCTGCTCCAGCCTGTTCTCCCCTCTAGAACCTCATTATCACACATTTTCAAAGGAGCGCCATGGCAAACGGAAGGGGGTTGAAAAGATGAAGAAATTTAGGAGGTGGTTGTCCAGGAAGGGGGCTTCCCCAGTTCCTCTCTCCTCACATTGGACTCAGAAGGGAAATGTCAAGCGTGAAGCTCGGAGAGCGGTCAGAACTGTTCAGTCCAGTAGGCAGCACAGAGGGGGCCTTTGTCCACCATCACTTAGCACCAATTACAGCCCGTCAAAATAGTTCTTCTGCTGCGGGGCGACGTGTTAATGGGCCCGGTTGGGTGTGAGGAGCGACCTTGTCCACACACACCAACCATGGGTCAGGGGTTAATAGGGCCCTTTTGATGTGGCGGATGAGATTTTGGCAACCTTTAGCTGCCCAGGGAATGCTAGCACAAAGACGCAGAATGTGATACAATTAGGCAGACAACTAGCTGCAATGAATGGAGTTTCTCCAAAGATGTGGGATGGCTACCTCAGTCAGGACAGATTGGCAGCCCTATTCTGGCCAAACTGGTGCTTTGGAAGGTCAATGGCCTTCGCAAATGCACAAGAGGAGCCAGGTGAGGGCACAGACACCAGCCAAAGAACTTTTGCTTGAAGTGAGCAGTAATTAAAATCCTGTTGAACAAATGACCGCCCTTCTGGACACAAAGAAGGTCCTTTTGTACTTGTGAAAAGGTCAGAGACCATTGAGTCTTCCGCTGCATTTCCCATCTCCGTCCTGAGCTGGAGCTGGACTCAAACAAGTGAATGGGCCAGCACGCCTGTAGGTCGCCCTCAACCAAACTTGGAAATAATTCGTTGTACAATATGTGAAACTTAACTTGGCACCACTGATGTCTGACCTATACTGTGTTTCCTGAGTTTAAGTAATCAGTGATTATCTGATTTAAGATGAAAAAAGGTTCATAACACAGAGCTGCATTACGTGTGTTTAGTCTTGGCATCTGAGCATAAACTAAGACCTATACCTCAAGTGTGGGAATTGTGTTAAAATCCTGCATGTTCCTTTAGTTTCTTCACAGTTCTTTGTTAGCGGGGGACCAGAACTTTTGCAAAAATATATGAAAAAGAAACAATCTTAACTACACTGAGTAAATTCAACCACATGCAATCGTGTGGGAACCCGTGGATGACATCCATCTGCCTTCTCCAAAATACTTTCTGAACTTACTGATGTACAGTTCATTACCCTTACCCAATCCTCCTGGAAATGGATGTGGTGATCTGGCTCCCAGCTTCATCTACTTAATGTTGAAATAAAGGAGGTGATTGAACTCAGCCTCCAAATTGGATTTGTGTAATCTGCATCGAGTTTGAACATCCTGTGTAAACACAAGCGTGTGCAGATGCCGGAAATGCCACGGCTGGAAATGAAAATGCCCATAGTTGACTTTGGCAGAAAATCAGGGTAGCAGAAACAGGGATGAAGCATAAACACAAGCAGGAGTGTGTCCATTGTTTGCTAGAGGGTCAAAGGCTGCTCCGAATGACTGCAATTAAATTTTATAGATTGATTTAGAGTGATGTGGTGGGAAGATTATAATAGGGGATTAATAATTTTAGTAATAATGTTGTAATTTGTCTTGTAGCAATACCTTAGGAAGTACATCGTCTCTTTGTTGTTTTTTATGAAAATACTTTGAAAATTTTTAAATTTTTAAATCACATGTTCTTGCATTTACTGGGAACAGAGTCTGCAACATCCGCTCATAACCTTTACACCAAATTCAACTTGGCACAATGATGTGGAAGAAAAATTGAAGAAACACAAACATCATTAAGAGTTCATGTGTTTCTGTTAAACAACCCTTTAGTTATACTCTCATTTCCTTAATGGCTTTGCAGCTGGATTTCACCCCTGAGCTTAGTCACACAGTGTTGGCCCCAAACATTGTTTCTTTTGCTGCTTTTCTCTCAGCGATAAGTAAGAATATGACTTAGGCTCGATAGGATTCATTTGCCTTAAAACGCTGCACCCTTTAGAGCCCAACTCATTAGAGCATGTGTTTTAGGGAAGGGAGGGGACTGGAGGTCTCTAAAGGTTAATTCCAGATGCAGAGCCTCCTTGAAGCGGCATGACAACATGTCTCCTCCGCTAAGATTGGATGCATTTTTGTCCATCAAGCTGACTTGATGACAAGAGGCTCATTACTGAGATGATTGCCTTTCTGTGTCTTTATCTCTCACAAACACCCATACACGTTTCTCTCCTCCTGCACTGCATGTGCACATTTGTCAGTTGCATAAGCGAAATTAATTCCCGATGGAAATGGTGTTTGCGCAAGTAGTTGTGTTTTTGAAAAGCAAAAGCTGATTTCTTTAAACTTAATTCAAGAACTAATTTAAATCTTGACACTTTTATATTTTATTGCGTCAGATGTCTCAAATATGTGGAGATGTTATTGAGCTGCCCTTGTTTATGTCATTCTGTTGCTTTATCACGACAAGCTATACATCTTTATGACTTATTCAAAGTGTTCTGCTTGATCTTGAAGACAGCAAATACAGCAAAGGAGAACAATGAAATGAAAGATGAAGGAGACAAAAAAGAAACCACAAAGTGGTGAAGACAAAACAGCTGAGGAAGACAGAAAGCGAAAAAAAGGAAAAGAACATGAGACGTGCTGAAAAATAAGAATGCAAGGAGGAAAAAAGAAAACAAAGACAAGCGAGAGAGTGAGATGTGGGCCATTCATAAGCAGACTTCTCTAAGGGATCTTAGGCCAGCACACCTGCTACTATTCACTTCAGAGGAAATAGACACTCTGTGGAAGAGAGGCTCTTGGCCTCGGGACAAAACCGCTGCAGCGCCAAATTAGAAACAGGAAGGACTGTGGGTAAGGCTCAGATTAAAAACGTACTCCCCACATGGACTCAATATACTGCAGCCCTGATCCGCTGTGGAAACCTAAAACCCAACAGCACTATTTTATGCCCCAGTCAACAGAACGCCCGGTGTTTGCTCAGTGACACGATGAAGACGAAGTCCAATGTCAACCCCTGAATGTTGGTAAACTGTGGTATTCTAAATACTGCCCATTCTAATAAAGGAAGGAAGTTTCTAAGTATACATACAGTAGATTTACTGTAGAAGTAAAGAATCGTGTCTTGTTGCTAAACTAAATAATTGCATTGTTCCATCAAAAAGTATAGTATACACAAAGAGTGTTTTTCTTTGTGCAGGTGATGAAGAATGTTCCAGGTAATGAGAAACCTATGGTAAAAATAAAAACACATTGGTCTAACTTTGTCCTTACATTACACTCAACTCTTTCTACTCTATCATTTATCAAACTGACAGCCAGATGACTTGTTGTGTAAGAACACACTAACAGGGAGGACAGAGTGCAGTGTCCCATAGATAGCCGTTAGGATAGCTTATAATGTCAGCTGACAGCAATCAAAACCAAATAGTACAGAAAAGATAGTCAACACAATGTATAACTATATAAAAAGGGGTGGAAAAGAGCAAAAAAGGAAACTATAACACTTCTAAAATTATTTCCTAGAAGTTTTTACATTTTGTCACATTAAAACCACAACTTGTGTGTATTTTATTGCACTTTTATTATGCTTTAGTGGCACATAGTTGTGGCACAGAGTTGTTTTTAGATTTTCCATGAATGAAAATCTGAAGAAGATTGTGGAGTGCATGTTTAGAACTGCCTCCCCAGCCCACTTTCCCCTCTAATAAAGACCCGCATCACACTCTTCAGACTTTTATACGTAACAAAAATTAAGAAGGTTTGTGTTCTTTTACTTTCACTTTAGAATTATTAACTTAACATGTTGGATTTGTCACATAAATCCCAAGAAATACACTGAAGCTGATGGATGTTACGTGATAGAATGTGAAAAGCTCAGGACATTTGCAAAGCATTGTACTAATATAAAAGTCTTTCTCTGTCTTTTGACAAACACCTTCTGTCTGAGGGTAAAAAAGAAAAAAAAAACAACTTCCAAGGCAAAAGTTGGGACTAAAACGATGTTCTCAAATTCCCCAAAACAGTATTTATATTAAATCATAAAAATACCTTAAATTGATTACATTTATTATTATAGAAATATCTACCTTTTTTATTCAACCCAAAAAAGTAGCTTTCTCACTGAGTTATAAAAAAATAATAATATTTTTGAGGTTTTTTTTCTTTTCTTTTTATAGACAAAGTCTTTTATGTAACACATTGACATATGGGAGTACAAAAATGGAAGGGAGAATGTAATGACAATTAAATGGCTTTAGGCTGTTCTTTTCTCTAAATGTCTGTTTGATTTGTGTTTGTCACCAAAGTCTTGGCCTAAAAAGTATAGGTCATCACCTAAGTTATGAAGGCCCACGCTCGCTAAGCGCTTTCTGAAAGATGCCTGCACCAGGCATGCTGATTTACAAGCATAAACACATTCATGCATACGTGCTTATGCACATTTTGCCAGATGGGGAGAGTGCTCAGTAGTAAGACTCTAATAGGAAAACCTGCCATGACATCACCCAGGGGAGTGCAGGTGCAGGGCCGGGACAGGAAGTGAGTCACAGGAAGCTTGGTGAGGCAGACTTTGCCATGCCATGCCAATGACAGGCTGTGGGAGTGCGATGTGAAGAGCTTTGAGTTATACTTGGTGGCTTAATTGGCTGAGTCCCCTAGGTTTTGGAACTGCTTTATAGGCATCTGTCGTCTCAGTCCTTCCAGAATAACAGACATGTTTTTCAACAAGGGTGCGTGTGGTGTGCAAAAACAAATGCTATTTACTTTTCAGACATCTGATGTCTCTCTGCATTTTAACTATCATATTAGTTTGGACGTCTCGCATTTGTTTACAATCTGTGATTTCGTTCAGAGAGTGTTTACTTTAAAAGGTGTTTAGCCTCATAAGTACGTGTTGTCAGTTTGTCATTTAAGTTTTTACTATAACCTGCAAATCCCCAGCATGGAGATTTGTAACAAACTGACAGATGGATGGATGAATGAAGGAGATGTGCATGTGTCCTTGACAATGGCAGTCCAGTAGTTTACACAAAGCTTATTACACTAATGAGAAAAGTGTGGGGAATGGGCTGGTTCCATACCACCCAGGGAAGTGGAGTCTGTTTACCCTGGTGTACTGCATCTGGAAGTGGCCTCCTGGTAATCTGCTCTGCGAACAAAAGGTTCAGCACCAGCTTGTTCTCATAGACCACCAAGTGAGACCTTGAACTTCATAACAGGTCTCAGACTTTCCTCGCTAGGATCAACTCTTGCTTTGGGAACTGAGGTTTGTTGACAACTCAAGGTGCTTCTCAAAACTTCTAAATATATGAGGCCTCTTATTTTCTCTAATTTTGGTGACAGCTCAGATTTGTTTTTATCTAAAAGTTAGCTGTGGCCACAGTAGCACTGATATATTCAAACTTTAAAGTTCCACCTTGGCAACAGCTGTAGGATTTAATGAAGACCTACAGTGTCCCAATGGGTTTCTAGGCAAACAGGCATGTGCAACCTCTTTACCCATGCCAGGATTAGTTGGACAGCCTGGAGATTTAGTCAAACATTATAGATTGGCAAACTGTCTTTTCCACCACTTATCAAAATATTCCGTATTTTAATCACCTGCTGTCCACCGATACCAGTGGTCTGCAATTGTGGCACTTTGGATCTTCCAAAATAGCTCTTAAAAAGCTCCCCTAAAAATGATAAAGAACCAACTACTGCTTTTAAATATGGACAAATGCATGTTTTAGCAGTTTGTTTTAGCGGGCATGCTACTCACTGCATGTATGCTATCCTGACAGCGTATGGCTATCTGATAGAACAACGGCTCTCAGTGAGTGACACTCCAGTCCTATCTAATAAGTAAAGAGCCGTAGAGAAGAATCGACTGTTTCTGGATGTCACCTTACTATATTGCAGACTTTTGGACATAGCGTTGTCCCATATATGCGACAAGTCAGTCTACACCTCCGCACAATAATTCAGCGCAGTGAGTGATAACATTTTTCATCACAATGCATGTGTCTCTGTACACAGCTAGCTGTACAGTGTACAGCTAGCTTTGCTAACATCACGTTAACGGAGCTTACCGTCTTTGAGCTATTTTCTAAGTTACGAAAAAAGTTAGACGTTGTCTCCACCGTCTATGAAACCGAAGCGCTGCTGAGTTAGCTGTGGCCATCGGATTTCTTACTATTTATGCAGCGATATTACATTACTGACGATTAGACAAACATTTTCTGCCGCTGAGAGAAAACCACGGTGCATGTCCTGGAGCGCCGCGCGCGAGTGAAAGGTGGGGAGGGGAGGGGGAGAGGAAAAACACGTAGTTGCTTGGATTTTAATCGGTGCATTTTGCATCCACTGAAAACAAAGATGTTAACAAATAAACTGGACAGTATGCTGTACGTTTAGTGATATTTTCACAGTTGCGGTCTCGACTGGTCTTGAAATAAAATGCCGAGTCCTCAGCGCCCGAGACCGAGACAAGACTGAGACCAAATGCGGTCGAGTCCAAGACGAGACTGAGACCATCAAAAAATGGTCTTAAGACCGGTCTCGAGACCAAGACCAATTTCGAGTACCACAACACTGGCAGCCATCATTACTTTTTAGCACAAAAGGAGAAACTTGCATACCTGAGAGCACCAGCCCATTTGTAAATTATAGACGCCACACAGCATTATGTTTTGTTGCTGGAGAGATGGGAAAAAATATTAAAGCAGGATGTAAAGACTTCAGCCAGAAAGTCAAAGTTTGGGTGTAAATTGGTCTTTCAAATGGGTAATGACAATAGTAACACTGTCAAATTAGTTGGAGATTATTTTCAAAGTGACTTTAAGGCCTAAAAAAACAGAACTTAATTGACTGACCAACATGTCCAGATGTGACAATAATCAGGATTATCCCTCAGGGCCTTCTGTTAAGGGTACAAGTGAAAAAACAGTCGGTTATCCAAACTACTTTATTAATACCACAAGTGTTGATGAAGTCTTCACCTGCTGAGATTGTTTGCCTTCTCTATGTACCTTAGAAGCAGGTAGATTTGTGCAAAACTTCAAAACTTTTAAAACAAGCAGGCTTTTCCCAGCCAAAACCAAAACGAACAGAGACTGATTGCAAAAGAGTTCAGGGGGGACCACTAGAAGTAAAGACACAAACAAACTGGAGAACTTTCTTTTTCATAAGCCATGTTCTGTCTGAGGCCTTTTTACACATTGGTTATGCCTTAAAAAAGATGTTTTCACTAAGCCTGCACTGTTTCTCTTTGGTTATACAAACACAGCACAAACTGGGTCAGCACTGTGCCAGTGTGTGCCTAAACACAACAAGATGGCAGTGGGGAATCAGTGGCGTGACAACAGCATCACTGGGTATAATGGTGAACTGCTCTTGTTGAAAGAGACTTAATGTTCTATAGCCATGAAAAGTCTAGAGACTTTTGAAATGAAACACCAGTCCTTTACTGATGAGTAGTAAAATAAATATTTCCCATTCCCTACTGGATTATGTTTTGACTGTAAGAATGACAAAAGAATTGAATTAAATCCGCAAAATTATACAAATTTCATCCAACCGCTGCAATTTTCACATGAATTTTCACAAATGGGTTTAGATTATAGCCAACACTGTTGGAGCTCAAGACTTTTTATTGTCTTGGGTTTCTGACAACTCTCTCATTATTTAATTGAGTTGCACTGAACCTCCCATAAAAATCCACAAGGCAGGTATTGTAGAGGGTTATTAGAGAGGGAAGCTCTGCTGCATCTTGTGAAAGGTACAGAGTAATTGTGTTCATACTTGTTTCTTTCCCTGTGCCAACACAGTTGTCTCAAATGGTGGAATTACTTCCTAAGTATATTATACCGTTCATTATACTGTTCTGCAGAGGCCTGTTAATGAACCATCATTTGTTTCACGTGTGGACCACCTGACTCAGAAAAAGATCTAAAGCATACAGAGTACTTACCCCTGGGGACTGTTCTTCTATCTTGTGATTGAACTATGTTTGTGTTATTTCTTGATTTAGCTTGTCTAAGGTGTCTTTCAGCAGCACAGTTTTGCTTAAAACTGCAGGATGTGACTTCAATTAAAAAAAGTTGTCTACATATTTGTTAAAACTGCCACTACATAATGATAGTATGATATGAGAGAGATAATGTGCTAAAAGATTGATATCCTCCACCTCCTCCTGTTACTACTATTGCCATTTGAAGAAATACACTGCTCCCAGTCAAAAACAGCCAATAAGAGCCAGAAGTATGCTCTTAGCACTGTCAATCAACCTCATGTATGCACTGCTCAATGTGCTAACAATTTATCGTTCCAGAAAAACTGTTTATCTGCCGTCATCGGAGTCTCTGCTAACTAGCCTGAGCATTCATGACAGGCTGAAGGGAAAACTCTGTCGCATAACAGAGGGCAGGGGGGAGAGGGAGTGAGTAGTCAATCACAAGCATGATTGACACCACTAACACCCTAATCCTGGCTCCAATTGGTTATTTCTAGTTAGTACTAGCAGCATTGGGAGAAAGCAGAGGAGTTTTATTTTATTTATTTATTTATTTATTTTTTTGACACTCACATCGCCAGTCTTGTACTATATTGTCACAACATAGTGACAGTTTTACCAAAAATGTAAAAAAAGAGAGATATTTTTCTTAAGTTTCATACTGCAACTTTAATGTATAAAATACTCCAGCACCACCTACCTAACTTGTCTCATACTGTAATGTACACAATTTAATTTTCAGCTAAGCTAAGCTACTATATGTATTTTTTTGGCAAACAATTTGTAGCATGAGTGACTTACCGTAATAACGCCCCATATAGTGTGTTACATAATTTACCATATAATTTAAAAGTGCTAATCAAATACCTTAGCAACGAAATAATAATCTTACAATAACGGAATATAATGTTAGAATGTAATAATGACATGCTTCTCCTCTTGCTATGCAAATATAGTTTATTTAATAATTTCTTATTATTTAATTATTTATTTTGTACCATTATATCAAAGCAATTTCCTATCCAGTGAACTCACTTACTGGGGGTGGCAATAAAATTTGATTCTGATATTGGCATTCAAAAAATCTTGAAAACCACAGGACTGTACGGTGTCTCACATTTGCGATGGAAATAAAAACAGAACACATGCGATGTTTGTGCTGATATCACATGTCTGACAACTTTGTGGCCAAAGTCTGCAGTGGTTGTGTCCGTCTTGCAGAGACTTAAAGGGACAATTAGGAGCTGAATCGTTTAGGATTAAAATCTGTTTTCATGGTAACAGCTTTCCTTAGCAGATCTTTGTATTTCTATCAGCTACATGACTTCACATCAAGGCACATTTTGCTCTGCATCCAAGCTGAGCAGATTGTAGCACAGGGATGGGAGCAAAGCAGAACCAGCCACTGCTGCTGTATGCAGAGTAAAATACAAGTGAACCTATTTCAGAGCTCTGTTCAACTGGTTCTGGTGCCTCTAGGATGAAAATCAAACCGGTCCTAATTGTATTAACACACTCAATGTTCTGCACACCGTGGTGATCTGCAGAATAGCAGGTTCATGGACTTTAGCTGTGGAGAGATTGTTCATTCTAATTGAAGTCATCTTCTTTTCTAAGTTATTTATTAAAAAATATTATCCACCTAAGACCTTTTTTTCTACCAAATCTCATGGTAGAAAATGTTTTACATTAAAAATAAATCCCATTGATGCAGTTTTATTTCTTTTTGCATTTTTATTATTTCAACAGATCAGTGTAGCAACACTTTTCAGGCATATCGCTGTGCTCTTCATTAGTTGTAGCTATAACAGCATCAGCTGTAATTTATTGTCTTTAAAAAAAAATATTGTCCATGTTTGATGTACAATGCAAGATATGACAATGTTTGAGTTCACCTTAATATCCTAAGTTGAAATGATACAAATCTGAGGCAAGCGAGTAAGTACGTGTTTCAGAAACATCTTCCACATCAAACACACCAGTTTGGTAGCGTAGCTCAAAGTTTTCATGAACACTGAAAAATCAACAAATTGATGTCAGAACAGCAAAAGTAAGTTAGCAAAAAGTATCCTATCTTAAGTAACACACATGCTGCGTGTGGACCAGAGTTTATGTTTCACAAAATGGAATGCATTGCTTCATGTTTAGACTCTGGTAAACCAGATATGATAACATATGTGGCAAGATAAGAAACTGTGTGACACGAGTTTACTATTTTCAACACTAAAGTCACATACTTCTTTAGAACATGCTTTCATGCTGACGAGGTAATTCAGTCACAATGTTCATGTGTGGCGGAGCATATGTGGAACTAAAAGTTGCGTGAGAGTTGTGCTCTGAGACTGCAGCTAAAGACCCCAGCAGTACAGCATTTTGATAAGTTGCGTTTTTGTTGACTAGGGCTTTATGTATCAGCTTTTTAAGATAAGTCTTGGTGTTTTGTCTTTGAGTGTTGCACTTATTTGATATAGTGTGCATTTTCAATCTTTAGCTACCGTTCTTCCATCTGACAAGACAGCTATGTTTGTAGCTCTCTTTTCATTGCCAACTTTAAATGCAAACACTGTTTTGATGTTGTAACTGTGGCAATGCATGAGATTTACAGTGCCTGAGATTGACATTTATTTAACAGGCATGCCGGGGGATGTCATGCTGCTCCCTTTGATTGATCTATTCACTTCCTCTTATAAAGATGGAGGCTGCTCGTGTAACCGCAATAACTCTTTCAAGCTTGGTGCGTAGGAGACGCCCTACGGCAAGGTTCCAGGATCTGTCGGGTTTACCCTTTACTCCAAACCTAACTGTAACCACGAGAGGCAAAAACGCGACACTGATCTAAGGTCAGTGTCTAGAGGCAAATCCAACCTCAAGCTTGTTTGTCCACATGTGGGCCATATGGAAGTCTTTCCATGTCATCTGTGGAAAAGTGTGAGTCCTCAAAGTCCAAAGTACACATCTTGAACTCCATTCCTGCTTGATTATAGAGTTAAAGTAATTAAATAAATTGTAGTTATTTTTTTTCTATATCTAAATTAATTACTATTGACTTTTATTCTAATAAACCTTTATTATTTTACTGAGTACAGAGTACTAAAGACTCAAGACGATGGGATATGCTTGGCACAATGAGAGAAGATAATATTCTGATTTTCTTGATCATTGACAGATTCAAAAGGGATCTGCCATTAGAACAGCTAGTATCATAAATTATTTGCTAATTTACTTGCTTCTGCCAAATTATTATATAAATTTATATAACAAAAGAGAATGATTACTGTATGTTGCTCTCAAATTCAGAAATCAGAGTACCAGAGCATAGTTTGCACCCAGGTTTATTACTAACAATCATACAGTGGTAACGTATTTATAATAGGAAGTTGCTTAAATTTATTAAATAAAAATTCTTAAGTTTTGCAAAGGTCTTATACATTTTAGCTCTCACATGCTTGTAGAAACATGGATTTAGAAAAAAATGAAGGACAACAATTGTATAAACGCAAAGGCACTATCAACCATACAGTCATTCTGGAAAAGTAATTTCCATCTTTGCTCTGCTCCAGAAACTGTGGACGCCTGCTTGTTTGATGTGTTCAGAGCTGCTACACAGATGCCACAGCCTTAGCTATGCCGGACGTCATCTTACGGGCTGTTCTCGGAATACAGAAACACCATGTACACCACCTCTAAAATTAGTGTTCTGCACATAAAGAAGAAAAGATCCAAAGTTGGAAAGAAGACTCTAAAGTGGCAGCTTTCTCTTTATATTTCTCCTAATTTTCATCTTCCACTTTGGCACAGAGCCCACTGAAATCTCAGGAGCCCTCTGTTTCATCAAAGATGCACAGCACAGCCACATATTTTCCAATTCTGGGCCAGCCAGAAATCTGGAAATCTGATTTTATAACCCTTAAGATTCAGGTTGTTTGTGACTGCGGACAGTTTTGGTGAGGTTTGCTGCGCAACAAACAAAATGAATGAGTCTTGCCATGCTAGTGGGCCCCAGCTCCTAGTGTTATGTACATCAGTTGTGTGGTTACTCTGTTGTGTGTAAACAAAGACAGTGAAGGACACCTTTAACTGATTTGCCAGATGTTCGCGGAGAGGGAAGGAGAAAAAAAAATCTGTTTTCTAAAAGTGCCTTTGTCCACGTCTGTGCAGCAGGTGAAAAGAAACTTGCTAAATACACAGACTAACAGCTGTGTTTTTTAGCTCAGTCTTGAATCATCATCTCTGGTGAAATGGTGCTAAAATAAAGATTGTTTCTAAGTAGGATAAAACGAATGGATTGTAAAAAACAAACACATTCTCAACTCCATCCAGTGGCTGACCACACTCGAAGCCACTAGACCATGATGACGTGATGAGCCTGGAAGTCAGTCAGAATGGGCGGAGATAATTGGTCCTTATTACTTTGACCTCTGATCCCTTCTTCTTAGTGAAAAGTTTAGAAGTGGTCCCCTAGGAGCTTTCTGATACTAACAGGGCTCCAAAACGAGAAGCCCCAGTAGGTGGTGAAACAGTGGTCGCGTTTTAGTACAACTGAAACTCAGTTCAGCTGGGATGGGGTGCAGAAGTAGGGTTTTGGGAGTGCTGCCCATGTGTCGCCCACTCTGGGAGCAGTATTTCCACCCAACCCAATGAAAGCTTTATGGACTTGAACTATAAAGCCACTAAATCTAACACTTTTTTTAACTCCAAAAAATCCCCACATCCCACTCTTGCCATTACTGCTGGAATTTGTGGCAGGAACTGTTGTGGAGCTTAGATTTTCTGTGCTGATTTTTTACTAAGTGTGCCAACAAAGTGACTTCCTCCTAAAGTCTATTAAAATAGGGCAGCTACTGGGGGATGTATGTGTAGCTCATGTGTAGTGTTGTGGTATGGTGGGATCTACAAAGAAAAAATTGACACCAGATGGGACCAAGAGGGGATGGAGGAGGAGGACAGAACAAAAACAAGTGCAGAAAATTGAAGTTGAAAAGAGTTTGAGCTTGAATGTTAAGATAATAAATTAGTTACATGCTTTGATAAAGTGCCTTGGAAAATTATTCACACCTATTGAACTCTTTCACATTTTGTCCCACTACCACCAAAAATAATGGATTTTATTAGGACTACATTGAGTGGATAACAAAGTAAGTGGAAAGTGGAATGAGAAGGATGCATGGTTTTCACCATTTTTAACAAATAAAAATCTGATAGCATTCATTTGTCTTTAGACTCCTTTAATCAGATACTCCTAAAAACCAGTGCAGCCAACTTCCTCCAGAAATCACCTGATTATTTAATCCATTCCATTTGTGCATAATTTAATGTTTGTACAAATGCAGCTGCTCTGTGATCGTCACTGAAGTTAATTAAGGAACATTAGTGAAGTCGGTATCATAAAGCTCAGGCGTCGCATTTAGAGGAGGGCTGGGTTGTCAAACAATATTCTAAAGCTTTAAGCATATCTGGAAGCAATGTTCAGAGCATCATCCAAAAAACATAGAGAATTGTACATCAACAAAACTAACAACACTTGGCTATTTACCTAAAATGACGAGCTGTGCAAGGAGAGGATTAAGCAGAGGAGCAGTCTATATGCCCATGTTAACTGTGGATGAGCTACTGAGATCCACAGCCTTGGGATAATCTGCTGATTAACTAATGTTTGCCCTAATAGCTCATGGATGAGAACAGAAGTATGCCAAGAAGAAATATGTAGATGCTGTACCAAATGTAGACGATACAACATATATACTTAAGAAGCTGCTTTAGATCAAAATTTTACTTTTTGCAGCAGAAAACTGTACATAACCCTGAACACAAAATCCCCACAGTAAAACATAGTGGTAGCGTCCTGCTATTAGCATGCTTTTCTTTAGCAGGGACAGGGAAACTGCTTACAACTGATGGGTGACCATCTCTCCGTCTTCTAATGACCCCTAAACATTCAGTCAGATACAATGGAGATGTTTTGATGAGAGCATTTTAATGTGTTAGAATGGTCTAGTCAAAGTTCAGATCTAAATCCAAGTGAGAGTCTATGTTAACAGGCTTGGTCCATCCAATCTGACTGAACTTGAGGTATTCAGTAGTGAAGTTTGGGTAAATACTACAGTCTATACATATTTAATACTTGTTGGGACATAAACCCAAAGGTTTGCAGCTTTAATTGCCGCAACTGTGGTTCTACAAAGTAATGGCTCAAAGTTTCTAAATATAAACACACAGCACACTTTTCAGATCTTTATTTGTAAAACATTTGAAAGCCGGCTATCATTTTCCTTCTACTTCACAGTAATGCACTACTTTGTGTTAGTCTGTCACATCAAATAAATTACATTAAGGCTTATGATTTTTTTAAGTGACAGAATGTGGAGTAGTTCAGTCGGCATGATTACTCGAAGGAAACGTGAACTCATGTAGACTGTAACTCTTTTTTGTTTGTTTGTTTGTTTGAGTTTCTGCATCTTTTGTATGAAGCACCGGGGCTTCTTAATGTTTTCATGTATGTTCCCCACATAAGTAACAAGCATATCTTTGTTTAATGCACATTTGTTTTCGAAGAGAAAAAGCCCACCAGGAAATCCTTGAATAGATGATTGGAAAAACAACCACGTTGGTTTTCCATGCAAGCATATGCATGTGTCTGAGATTGAAAACCAACATTCCATGGTCCCAACGTGCACTCACATTAAAACATTCTATTTAAAGTATTTTGAGCTGCACTGTGATCCCTCAAAACCCTTTCTAATGCAAACAGAGCAGCCAGCGCACTCATTCTTACTCCGCAAAACTCTTTTGGGTTTCTCTTTTGTCTCTTATTATCTGATGTGATGTTATGGCAGCACAAGATATCTCCTCTGTGTTATTTGGAGCAGTTCTGAGCCGTTCTCTTTCATTCAGATTGTATATTTGTTCTTTCATGTAGCTCAAATGCCCATTATAAGTTTTCAGATACTTCATATAAAACACGAGTCTCTCGCTGTTGCTGTGCCTTATGTGCTTCAGTTGTGTTGTTTTGGGAGCAATAGATTTCCTTGAAAGCTTAAACTAATTAAAACCTCATGATTTAAACATGTCAAAGGAAAGAGAGGGGGACATCGTGGTGGCAATTTGTCTGAGCATGTGCCGCATATAGGCAGGTGCAGGTGTATGTTTATCCAAATTAATTAAAATGCTGGTAAAATTTGTCCTTGTTGCTGTCCCTGTCTCAACACAGTGTGCAGTCTTTCAATGTCAAATTGTACTGTAAATAAACCCTGTCAGAGCTTCCACAGAAGCGCTGCAGTTACACTTTTTTCCTTTGATAATATTGGTTTGGAGAAGAATAAACACTAGAGCTAGCTCTCAGAAGATTGTTCCCAGGAATCTTTGCAGTGACATGTAATGTATAAAAACATGCTTGGCTGTTTTCATAATCGTCCCATAGGAGTCTATTACATTTGTGGGCATGTAAATTGTCGTGTGATCCTGCACTATGCTGCAGCTGGTTACGCTAGTGATCTTTGCTTTTAGTTTCTAATTACATTTACCTAAATATTTCATTGCTTTCGTTGCAATTAGTGTAGTGTTAGAATTTAAAACCCATCTTTACGTCTTCGCCTTACAGTCCCTCGCTCGTACAGAGCTGCTGCTGATCTTACAAAACTGGACTAATTGCATGTTTTTTTATGATAAATACACATTATTTATTTACAAATAAAGTGGTTATAATAGAAATAAATACAAAATAAACATCTGAGCATTATACTTCATGTGGTATTGCACCCATTTCAAAATGTACAACAGAAATGCTTTTTCAGAACCAGTAAAGGAATATTCCTTTGATTAAAACATTTATTTTTCCCAACTTTATGTAGACATAAATATATTCATATATACTTTCACTTCTTTCTCAATATCTCTATTACTTTGTTTCTTTCATATAAATAAATGTCTTCATTGGGAAACTGGGTGTCCATAGTAGAGCTTAAACACTTAGTGTCTCTCTCTCTCTCTCTCTCTCTCTCTCTCTCTTGCTCACTCACGCTTTGTGTCCACACAACCTGTTTCTCATCTGCAGCCACAGCCCTCCACCACCATATCCTGGTAGTTTTTCAGAATCACCTTCTCATATTCGTCCAAGTAAAGCAACGAAATGGGGCTGAGTTCGGTGGGCACACAACAAGCTCTGGGGATGTTTGAGTTTACTGAGTTGACAAGTGTCTGCACAATGGCGTGATTAGTTGCATTAAGGTGGTCTGGTAATGGAAAGGGACATTCCCCGTGGCAGTAATAGGCATGGTAGCCTGGGGGTGCCACTATCCACTCGTTCCATTGCACGTCGCTGAAGTCTACGTACAAGGTATGCCTTTTGCAGCTTGCCTTTGACTGATGCTTCCTGCGTTGTTTCCGGACTGCTGCCTGCCTTTTCCCCCGTGTATGGAGTACCGAGTCCCCACGGCCGTCGTGACCATATGTTACCAGCAGGGGCCGAGCCTGAGGCCATGAGTCCTGGTCCTGGTGCAGGGACCGGCTCACTCTGACATGCCCGTTTCTTCTCCGGAAATGGCCTGCATCCTTGTCTGTCGGCTCTGGATGAAGCACCTCCACCATGAAGCCATGATTCTGGCCATTCCCTGAAGTCCATTCAGATACAGCAGGACTCACGTCAAAACTCTCCCAGCGGCTCAAAGAGTCCTGAACCAGCCTGGTGTCTAGCAGACGGACCAGAGGTTCTGTGCTGTTGGAACCTATTGGAACTCCGAAGATCTCGTAAATGTTGATACGATGGAGGCCTCCTGCAAGAGCACCACTAGTAGAGCTGCTGTTCTTAGGAGGTGCAGGTCCAATGACCTGATCCCTGTAAATGCGGAGCTCTGCGGAGGTTATGAGCTCCTCTTTAGGGATAGACGTGAGGTTGAAGTAGAATTGCTGGGTTGTTTTGCTTTTCAGGCTGGCCAGTGCCTCCATTGATTCTACGGGAAACAACATAGAAAGCCATAGTGTAAGATTATGCAAACAAAAGTGAAATCAACAAGTAAATTGGCATGAAAATAATTATTTTCCTCACATTCCAGATATACACTGATGAAGATCTCACTGTTAGATCAGTAGATTCAAGCTATGCCAAGCGATTAAACGGTGTGGGCGTGGAATCAGTCTATCAGGTATGACTCAGGCAAATGACAATTATGATGTAAAACAATCATTAAAGTCAAGCTTTTGAGATCGTCTGGCTAAATGTCAAAGAATGAAAGCAGTGTGCCAACATTTTCGGATAAGATCAGAACGGATAGCCAGCCGTTATATGGGTCATTTGCATAGACAATTGGTCACTGTAGAAAACTTCCTCCTGCGTACGCAATGAGCTACCATCAAAGATGATAGCTCATCTATCATCTTAGGAATTAGTCTATGTAAAAATGATTCTTAAAAATGCAGAAGAAGCTGAAGCTGCCAGTATCCTTATGACCTTTTTATGTGATTGTTGCTCTGGGGAGGAATTTACAAACAAATTGTCCATAAACTTGCAAATTCTTTGTTCTATCGTTTATATATCTGCTCTTAACAGTCCTGAGGCAAATGAAAGTAACACTTATACTTAAGTTAACTGGCATTCCCCTCAATGGGATACGGTAAATGACAGAAGTGTTAGTAAAAGCTGCAATTTTCTTTCAGGCAGCCCTGCTTTGAACTCTTACTTTATAAAGATCATAGAAAATGTATAGGCCATCATTTTAATCTGTTTGGTGTGGCAAAGTAAACACAAACCTTAAAACTATTAGCTTTTCAAAGGAGGCATTTAGGAAATTCCACCATCTCATCCTAAACCTCCCTCCAAAGGCACAAAGAGCTCAATTAGACCCATCACTTCTCATTTGATGTGGGAAAACCCCCTGTGTCTCGTTCCCTCTCTTCGGGTTTTCGATCCGGCTCTTCCTTTCCTTCATCAGCACCCAAATCCCATTTTCCCTCTGTTCTCTTAGCCTCCAAATCCTCTTTTCTTGCTGTCTCTTCTTTTGTCACTGTTTTCTCTGTTTGGTTCTGCTACAGTATTTTCAGTCTCCCTGAGACTGCTTTGTGAACATGCTTAGGCTTGTCAAAAGTGTGTGAACCGCAGATATGAGTGTGTCGGCATTCCTAATTTCTTTTTGTGCTGTGTGCCAAAATACGAGATAAAAGCTAACGTCAGGTCATTCATTTAAGATCTGTTGCTGGCAATCGCTTCTCTTGTAATAGTGAAAATGTTCTATTTGGCATGGAAATTGGTTACATTTTGAAAACTGATAGCAGCGAGTCTCATTATCCAAGAGAAACGAATATCGAATGGCAGATGAGATGAACGGCTCGTGTTGTTTGCTTCGATGTGTTGCATTAACATTTGTACATGCATGCTTGTTATATGGCACAACAAACACGACAATGTCACTGACATGATACGAGAAAAGTAGGAACCATGTCGCCTTGAAAGTTGAGGTAAAAAAAAAAAAAATCTAGAGGCTGCATGTGTAAATACAGTCTAAACTCATTTGTAATGACCAGTGGTGTCAAGGTGTGTTGGCTGAGAGCAGATGTTTCCAGAAGTCGGCTGGGAGCAGTCACTCAGCCCTGCAGCTCAGGCCAGGATTGTTTGTAGTGTGTCAGTTTAGCCACTTGGTGTCATTGCACTAGGGCTTTGGAGAGCACCCAAGCAACCACTCAACCACCCCTCTGACTCACCCCTGATGGAAACTTCTCCAGTCAAACACAGGACTCTGTATGAGGACTCTGTGTAGGGCCCCAATAGACTTAGTAACGTGTATGCTGCACAAAGAACTACTTGGATCATAGGAAGTGGAATAGTCCTACAAAGCTACTCCAGGCTTTAGTTGATGTACACAAAACAATATGTAATAATATTTAATAAATATTTTTGTTTAAATTTCATGAAAAGATAGTTAAATAAAAACTACTTTGAGTGTTTTAAGAATGTAACAAAATTATTGCTTTATTCTATTTTTTTTTTTCATCTTAGCAGCCCTTTTATTATGGAGTTAAACTGCAAAATTCACTCCAGAAATCACCACGTGTCCCCTAGACTGAGAGAGCAGTTATGGTGATACAGGAAGGTGCGTAATTGCGCACATCACGGAGAGAGAGGGAGACGGAGAGAGCCGATTTGGAAAGAAAAAGGAGGCAACCCCCCTCCTTCCCACCGTTTCAAACAAATAATTTCAGTCTTGTTAAAAATGACTCAGTCTGACACGATGACTTTGTCCCGGTTCATGCTGCTTTAATGCGGGCTGTTTTTGAAGTTACAGGGTGATGTCTATCACCTGCGCAAAAAGTACACCGCCCTTTATCCCGTTCCTGTGGTGCGTGTCTGGAAAAACTGTTTTCACAGCCCACGCAAACACCATCAATTATTAAGAAACAAATTACCCTAGGGATACCGCTGCCCCTTGATGTTTGTGAAGCCTGTGACAGCTGCTAAAGGCGTGTTTGCTTTGCCGTTGCATCACTGCATGTAAGAGAGCTAGTTAAATTGTGCGTGAGGTGCTTGTTTATAAATCGAGTCACTTTAACAGTTTTTTTTTCCTTCTTCTTCTTAAGAGTTACAAATAACTTGAATGCATGTCGTGCGTAAATGACTAAACCTTCATAAAACAGCGAAGACTCTGAAGCTCAGCTTGACGCACTGAGTCATGTTTAAATATGGGTTTGGGCTGTCTGACAGGTGAAGGTATGTCAGTAATACGTACCTTCATGGTGAAAGCTTCTAATCGTGTTGGCCTTGCTGGCGGCCCTCTCTGCGTGCTTCCCCATGCTCTTGGGTCGTTTAGTGCTGTGGTCTCCGTTCGCAGAGTGCATGTGGTAAAGGTCCACCATGTATTGTGGCACCACGGCGTGCTTGCTGGGGGTGGGTCTGCGCCCCAACCCGAACATGTTGAGAAGCCGAAGCTCGAACTCGTTGAGGAAGCTCTCCGACCGCTCCGGGCTCTGCTTCCCAGATTCGTTGTACTTCCTCCGGCCGACCTCGGGGATGAGTCCCGCAGCACCTTCCAGCAACACCTGAGCGAGCAGCAGTACCATGAGAGAGCGGACCACGGCGACCATGATCAGTCAGTCCCTGTGGAAAGAGTTGGTTTCTGTCAGCACACTGGCACGGAAGTATTGACATGCTGGGGCTTCCCAAACACTTTGTGATCTCCATACAATTTGAATGGGAGACACCTTTTTCCACTTTGATGTAGAACAGAGACAAACCCCACCGGCTATACTGCGCCGCGGGAGTTTGGGCTTAACACGAACTCATTCATAAAAATATCAAGGCGAAAAATTAATGACAGGGGTGGACAAACCAAATTCAAAGCTCTTTAGATGGGGGGAGGCGGGAGGAGGCTGCAGACATACGGTCTCCAGATAGGAGAGATAAGAAACCATGTTCGATGATGTGATTTGAATAGAAAAGGAAAAACGTGCAGAGCGAAAGATCACAAGGAGTATTAGGGAAAAGAGATTACAATATCCACAGCAACAGCAGCATTACAGTCAGACGGCATTGTTTGCAGAGGCTTTGACGGTCATGTAATCATAATAGATAGAGTTACTTCAAGAGGCTTGCAGGTGTTAGATCTGACGTCCGTACCAAAGCCAGATGTATCCTGGTAAAGCTCTTGAAAAACTTCAAAAACTGAATACTATCCGAGCAGCACAATTTTTACATTAACATTTTTTGTCATCTGCCCCTTTACTGTTTATTGTTCAATAAAAACGCCCTGTAACTTTTCTAGGAAAAAGGGAGCAAAGTACAAATTGTAAAGAGGAATTTTCTTCATGGAATTATTTAAAAACTTCTCAAAACTGTTATTTTAGTAGTTTGACAAATTCACCGGTTCCTCCTTACCTGACGAGAAAGCGCTGTGTCCGGTCGTCGTTCCACCTTTGAGCTCCGATAAATTCCACATTAATTCGTGTTTAATCCACGCTGTTTATCCTTGGGGGACCAAAGACAGCCCATGCCGTTCACCGATTGCCACATATTCTCACCAGCTGTGAGTTGAGTTAGGTCGTGTTCAGTTATATACGTAGAGGTGGGGGGGAAATAGTCTATGTTAAGTCTATGGGGAAACTCGTTGGCATAATCGATGAAAGTCTAAGGAATCTTGTCTGCACATCTTAGAGAGACGAAGAGCTCGCTGAAGTCAAAGTGAAGCGGCGCTGAAAGTTTGAGAGAGAAGCGCACTGAAGTGTCAGCCCTCTACAAGTTGTGGGAGAGCGCCGCACCGCAGTGCTTCTATTGATTGGTGCCTTCTCTTCCTCCAGCGACTCTTTTTGTCCTATAATGATGTCACACATCAAGTACCCACCCACCTACGTTTTTGAAACCCCCACTGAGCATCAGTGTTATAGTAATTTTCGTGACTGAAACATCATTGTTGGAAAAAAGAAAAACAATAACTCTGCAGAGAACTGTTACTGAAAGTAATAGTTGCCCTTTAAATGTGAAATATTCAGTTTTACCCATCTGCAACATGATTTTAAATATGCATAGTTTTCTAGTTTAATCACTTGCAAACAAAATAAATTGTCCAAAAGTAATTTTCTTTATTTTTAGGACTTTGGTAAACTGATAAAAGCACAAAGAGGAGTTGGCAGGGGTATCTCCAAAGATTTCCATAAATCTTGGCCAAATTGGGGTCACTAATAACCTTGAGGTGGCACAGCAAAACCAAAAAGCCATAACAGCTTTTTTGAACTATGTTGTTATGCCAGAATTCAAAACTGTGCCAAAAAAAGGGGGGGGGGAATCTACTTTAGGATTTTTAAAAAAATTATTATTAATAACCTAATAATCAACAAGGTCGTGTGAGTTTATGTCTGGCACCAACATACTTTTCTGCCTCCACAAAGAGTATCCCTGATTTTAAAGCATTCTTTCACTTTCACTCATTTCTTACCCAAATGTGTTTATTATTTCAGGGCAGAGTCAGGAGTGAAGGGAAAGCTTTCAAAATATGGGAATTTTACAGGAAAAATTAGATCATATCAACATAATGAATGATGAATGCACTCATCAAAGCTTTTCTTTTGCTCTTTTAAATTAACATGTCCATCAATGCCAGTAGTATGTGTGATTTTAGATACAATGGGTAGCATATTTTTCTCTTGACTACATTCCCAATTTTACACTTAACTTACCCAGGTAGAAAGGGTAATAAAGCAAATTACCCTAATTGTGCTACTCATATGAATAGTCGTTATAGCTCTAAAAGCCAATAAAACAAGCTAAGGGAAGTGTGTCAACTGTAATCAATTAATATTGATTAGAGATGCACAGAAAAGACTTGAATCACTCTTATTTACACTCGACCTGTCTCATTACTAATGATAATTAGGCTAATTGCAAAAAAAACAACAGAAAAATACATGCTAAATGTAAACAAAAGTTGCAAAAGATAGCCCAGCACATAAAATCCATTTTGTTTTTGAATATTTATTCAATTATGTTTAATTGCTGAGCCGTGTTTCACTGACTGTTCTCTCTCCCACACACAGTGTGACGTCTCCTTTGGTAGTATTTAACAGTCATTCATGATTGAGTGGCTGCTGAAATCTCCTTTACAGTTACAATGTTTTAACAGTGTTACCACAACAGTAAATTATAGTAGTTTTTTCCCTAAAAAAATCAAAGTAGACACTGCTGATATTTATTTTGAATAGATCTTGTATAATATATGTATTATATGTAGATTTTTACTGATTCAGAGAAAGGATCACATCTTCATGCTGTTTTTGAAGCATAACTGCTTTATTTCACATTCTATTGTTTGCACAATTGATTTTAAATTTATTGAGAAAGCATTGAAAAAATTACTATTTATATTTCCTAAAGAGAAATCAGCAGATTTTTTTTTTTGCTGTATTAATGGTTGTTTCATAACTATGAAACTTGAAAAGCTATAAATGAGAAAGCCTCAAGAATAATAGGAAATATTTTTGTCAAATATTTTAAGCACCAGGCCTTGAAATACACAATATTTACTGCTTATGGTAATTCTGGTCAAGATGAAACAGTAGGTTTTGCAGTACATGCTATTAAAGACCTCATTATTTAAAGTAAGCAGCATTCCTGTTTGTTATCTCCATAAGAAAATGCTTCATTGATTTCCTCTTGTGGCATCTATTAGGTGATGATGGTGGGGAAGACAGTATGTTTTCTTCAAAAGATAGCCACACATTTAATCCCACATAAATCACAAGATATCATTGTCTTGTGTCAGTACAATATGATTATATGAGGGATAATCCCAGATCATCCCCTTGGCAATTAAAATACAGAGAGGTTCTTGGGTGCGTGCCATTACAAGCATCACAGTGTTCATTGTGCTTTTTTTTTCTCAATACTACTATAGAATGATTCAACATGCTTCTCTGTTTCTCGTATGCTTTCTTTTTATCACAGTTAAAATAAATGTTATCTAGAATAAAATATACATAACCTGCCCTATATTTTCCATTCAACTTAATTCAACGACAGCTAATTCATTCATAAAGATCTACCTCATTGTCTTGTTAATCTCTTGGCAGTGATAGCTGCGTCTGTGCTGTTGCCAAAACACCACTCGGTGAACCTAGCGCTCTAAACCCAAGCCCAGGTAAAAGCTGCACGGCATTTAGATACTTTAGATTGAAGGATAAGCCCTCACACAGCAAGCTGTGAGCATCTTTAATTACAGAAGTGAGAGGATTAGAAAGAGAGGGATTTATCTGATGCTCTCTCCCATCTTTTCTCTGTTTGTTCGTGTGTGTGTGTGTGTGTGTGTGTGTGTGTGTGTGGTTTTAATGAATGACCATGTGAACATGAGAGGGTTCAGAGAGCACAGACATCTCTGTAATATTTGTGTGTGTGTGTGTGTGTGTGTGTGTGCGTGTGCGTGCGTGCGTGTGTGTGTGTGTGCTTTATTTGGCACAGCTTGTGTCAGGCTGGCACTGAGGAATGTTCTGAAGGATTTGATCAGATCACGCGGTCCTGATACTGTAATAAATCATTGTTTTCAGTCCGATACATCACACTTATCACTTCCCTGCTGCTGATCCAATTACATGCTGATTGAAAAGACAACATGACAGAGTGAAACCCTTGTGGCCAGTGAGGGCAGGTAGAGATACGCTGTCAGAGGCATAAATGAGCGACTTGTTCGGGGGGATGTGGGGATTTCTAAGGGGATAGATTATGACTAAACCAGACAGTATTAACTCACCACAAACAGAAGAAGTATGTGTTTGTTAGTGATATTTGTAAACAGCCTTTAAGAGCCATGGCAGGAAACTCAGACACTGCGACAGACATGTCTGTGGGACATACCTGGTCAATTGTACAATTGTTTACAAAGATTTTTAGCAGTATTTCCAAAAACTGGCTCAGTACTGATATGAATAGAAACAATGCTTTAACTGAAAAACGTAATTAAAAGTGTAAGATGTAAGATCAATTGTAGTTGCTTTAAAAAGCATGTGCATCCCACAGAACCATTTCAGATTCAGTCTGTGTTTGTTTTCAATCCCGTATATTCTGATATGCCAAAATAAATTCCGGTGCATCCATCTCCAAACAGGCATCCCCTTATTGCACACATAGTTTAATTTAGTCTTGACAAATATATACAGCCTTAGAATTTAGAAAATGTTAGTACATCAGCATGAGAAGGATAATGCTTAGACTAAATGACACTTTTTATATTTTTGTTACATTTTGTTATAATTTAGCTTCCAGATTTACCCAGGAGAAAAACATTTTTTATTATAAATTAATTCTTTTATTTTTTTGTTTTTTGTTAGCCCTTTGCCTTTTTTTTTTTTTTTTCTTCGTTTCTGGACCCACAGGTGCTGCGGAGCGACTGGACCTTCTCATAACAATCATTTACCTAGCTCTATAGTTATCAGATAAACTAATGCTGTTAACAATATGGGCCATGAAGTCAATTTCTAAGGTACAATCTATAGACAATCCACATTGAGAAATGACAAATTGACATTCGTTAAGCCAAAAACATTCTGAATGTACATAGTGGGGGGTTTTCTGCTCTATTTTTTGTATTTAGTACCTGTGTTCCTAAATGTGATGTTCTGACATTTGTCATTATACTTTACCACTTTTCATTGACAACTTGAAAAGAATAATAAGCAAAACTGAGGTCAGTGACGTAGTGAGGACCTGCACCACTCCAGACCTTGCATGATGAAGCACACAGGACCCTTTGTGCTTTGTGTCGATCACACATTTTTAATTGAAATATGAATCAACCTTTTTTCCCTTGCACAGTGTGTTCCAAACAGCCTTCACCATGGGAAATCTTCTCCACTAAACCAAAAGAATAATATACAGTCAAGTCACCGTCATGTACGAATGCTTCATCAAATGCATGAATCTCCTCTTTTTGTATGGAAACCCCCTCGCTGGAGAACAATGTGTAACACATAAATTTCTGACAAAAGTATAAAGAATCCACTGAAGAGCAAATACTTGAGGTCAGTCAAGGCAGATTATCAGAGAAGAGGACATGTTGTTGATTTAACACATCTAGTGGCTTCTAGAAGTATTCACTCCCCTTGAACTTGTTCATAATTTGTCATGATACATCTACAAACGTTAGTGTATCTTACTGAACTTCCATGTGCTCGACTGGAAACTCTGAAAACATCAGTTTTCAGAGGTTTCACAAATCAAATCTTAAAAGTGTGGTATGCTTTTCTAGTGAGCCAGTAGCACATGAATATTTATGCGTGTGCTACTGGCTGTCATTGTGGAGAAGTGCCACAGAGCTGAGTGGCCATAAAAGAAAAAATTAAGTAGAAAGTCAGTATGCTGGAGGTTTAATAACAACAACAATAACAATATTAACAATAATATACTTTTTTGAGATAAGTATGTGAAAGTGGTACAACACAACAGTAAAGAGTTTTAAATACAATTAATCTAATGAAAGTTCCACATTTTTTTTATTCATTTAATTTTATATTCTTTAAATTTCCCAAATATTTGACAAGTAATGTCTCCTGTCAATGTATTTATGCCTCATTCTTGTTCTAGTTTAATAAACCGCATTATGGATAGTCAAGACATTTGCATATCCTCTTCCCAGTGTTTTTTTGCTCTCTGATGATCGGCATTTGTTTAGCATATTCATGAAGGCAGATATCCTAAATGGACTGCGCCTGCTGTCATCCTCATTTTGCTGACACAATCCTGTTTGCATGTTGTTTGCACATGCAAAGCTGACATTCAATCAACTTTGCACCTGCTATCAAGTTTGAACCTGCTTTTGTACGCTCAAACCTTTCAAAGATCAGTTTCTAAGACCTCTCAACGTTTCAAATGTATTGTATAGTATTGTAGATTCTGGTGAAAAACAGCTCCTTGCCCTCAGCAGTGCCCTGCACAAGCCTATTTCTTTGTATGCCACAGTATGTGCTTTGTAAATGTGTTCATGTTGAGTTAGATGTGGAGAGCGAAGACCCCTCTTGTCATCACATGCATTCCCTGAGTCAGTGGCCAGACAAAGCCCTGAGATGACACTGCAGATCCAACCATTAGCCTTTCACCTGCTGCTAACAGTTGCTTGGCCAGACATAGAGCCTGCATTCCTCTACCTCGACCCAAAAGTAGTCTTAATACACGGCGTAACATGCAGTCAGAAAGACGATCTTCAGAAATATAGCTTGAAAGCAGGAAACACTTTGCCTCATTGGCTCACTTCTAATTCAGCCACTGAGCAAACTTGCCTTTTTAATTTAGGAACCAATAAAATCTTCATCAATCCACATGTGTTTGACAGCAGAAGCACGACTGCTGGACTACGGCAAGCACGTGCGCACATGGTGCATGAAAGAGATTGTGGCCAAACGGGACACATTTCTTATAGGTTTGTCCCAAAATGGAAACCCACCAAGGTCAAAGATGGGCAACAAGAAAGCCAGAGTCAATATTTATGGATACCGAACATGTGGCACACTTCTCTACCCACTAATTTGAGCAACAAGTCCACCTCCAGATTATATGGGCCCTCAGAGATCACAAGCGAGGGTCTAAACCTTGCTCGCATGGCTGAGAGCTGCACTGAGGTTGGTCGCCGACGAGAAGCTGTGAATAATTTAGCAAATTGGCTCAGTGTTTATTTGTTTGTGTTCCAATTTTTGGTGTAAATAAGGGACAATATAGCTTTGATCAGACAGCCCATGTACCTCCTTTATCCAGAACTTACATTTGTAATTATCAGTGTAACTAGTATAGTGGTAATCATCATTATTGTGTGATGGGTTTTTTTTCCCTTTCATGTTGCATTTCATAAAATCAGATGCTACTATGGTGTCCTTTGTCCATATAAAATGCCTTCTTCTCTGACTGTAACATTTAGGCAATACAGTTTATCTGAATCATTTATATGTCTCCAGTTAGGAGGTTAATTTGGATGAGAAGCAGTGACATACATTTTAAAGAAGAAACAAAACAAACTGTTAAATAAAGGGACATGGTCGTTTGAATGCAGCTCGACTCATAAAGACACCACGTGTCACTCAATTATACCTCTGCATGATTAGAAGCTTGTACTATGTAAACAACCAACGTCAAGATTTACATTTTACCACTTAAGCACAAGCAGCTGTTTACAGGCTAAGGAAGGAGGGAAAGCACTTGCGGAAGTACCCATACATAGACAGCACCAAGGCCTAACAAAGCCAACGAAGATGTTTTCAATTAATAGTTGTTTATGCCACTCTAATGCAACACTTGGCTGGAGACCTAGATTGCTTTTTAAACTCCCAGCGCTGGTGCTTGTTGGTTTTAAACATGTTAATATGGGATTGGATTTTAGTTAAAATGTGGCTTAAAATAAAAGTGACTCATTTGGAATTTGATGCTCTATAAATGTTTAGGAAGTCAAATTGACGCATAGAAACTTTATGATTGAAGCCTCGTGTCCTTCCCCATTTTTAAACACATATCATCCAAGATGAAAGAGCAGCAGTCTTCACATGCTTCATCTGGGGTACGCAATACTACGCAATGTAGCTCCATCTGTTCTTCAATTTCACAAAAAAAAACAAAAACATTTTAGCTACATAATAGAAGATTAGGGATGACGTTGGATATTGCTTCTGTGTGAGATATGGTGAAGGTTAGATAAGTAAAACATCTCGTATCATAAAGAGCAAGGTCGGTCAATGAACAGCTAAATATAATAAGGTTCATCATCACTATTGTGTGTAGCATGTCACGTATATCTATATTTGTCAGGATAAAAAGGCATGTACCAATAACATCTTTCGACTTTTCTTTAACAAACAATATTGTTGCTCACATGGATCTCATACATCAGAGCAAATTCCTTTCTCATCTTATCAAATGCCAGCAGATATTGAACAGGGCTTGTATTGGCACTTTTGCCAGTTTGTTCCATAAAAGTTTGCTTATGTGGTTTTAATACTTCAGCAGCCCTGCTTCCTGCATTGTAACTGTAACTATAGATGTAGCTAATGTATAATAAGCAAGCATCATTACGTTGTAAATTCAGTAGTTTCTAAATTGAAGAAAATAATGGTTCATGTGATTTCTGTTATTTCAGTACTTTAGTTGAAAAACTGTAACCCACATTAATTCCTTGCAGAGTTTTTAAATTTTTTCTGTGATTATGGTTACTGCCAGTGAAGCTAAGCTTCTCAGAAAAGGATTTTTAATACAAAAATATTGTACACTGCTTAGTTAACAATTTTCCAGCAGACACTCATTGGTACCCTCTAGATGGAAGTAAATGCTAAATAAGCAGACAGAAAATATGCAATAGAAATACGCATAAACACTGCCCTGAGAGCATTGTGCAGCAAAGCTCATTCAAGAGTTCGGACTAGATGCACAAGACATTGACAACCGCTGGAGTCGGTGCTTGAAGAGGCTTCTTACTTAACGCACATCGACTCTGGATCTGGGCTTTTGCTCAGATCCAAAGTCCTTTCTTTCAGGTCATCATAGATTTTGCCTTTCATTTGGGAATCAAGGCTCCAGAGTGCAGATAAAAAGTGGAGAAGGACATAACCTCTTTTGCATGAAGGTCCAGTTTTATGTTTCCACAGTCATTGATGGTTTGGGGAGTAATCTAGCTGATCGTGGTCCTCTCTGTTTTATAAAGTCCAAAATGTGTGCAGTTCTACTATCATTTTCCAAAAGGATCTGGCACATGCCCACACTACCACTACCTGCTTAAATGACCATGATACACTGTGTTTCATTTGGCAAGCGGAGGGTTCATGGTGGCACATTTCACTACTGAAAAAGACTGATCTGGGCTCCATAAAAATCTGCTCAGTTCTCAAAGCAGTTCTAGTGAAATATGGTTCCTCCAGTGAGCTTTGAGTCTGCCAGCACAATTCATGGTGGGACCAGTGGGACTCATCACAAAGCCAACTTGCTTTGTTCATGCCCAGGACCTCCAGGAAGAGTTATGGAAAGAGAAGCGACTAGTTTGGAAACCTCAGTCTTTTATCAGATTTTTACATCCATACATGCATCTATACTGAACCATGTGAGTATGTCACAGTCCAGCTTCTGCAGTGAGATAAATATATGTTAGTTGTAATCAACCCCAAACATTCATAACTGGAATAACTGGAGCACAGAGTTAGAAAGATGACAAACGATAAGCAAAATAAAGATAAAATATGTGTTCTCATCTTATAAAAGGATTCTCTTCATGTTTCATTGTAGTCTCAGCTGGGATGATCATCAAGTTGATTCATTTTTAAAGAAAAATTTCTAAGAGGAAAGATGACAGATTTTCTGAGGCTGTCAAAAATAAATTGATGGGCTCAGAGAGACAAAACAGAGTTTGATGCATGTACTATTAACTCACTTTTAAGTAAATAACAGCACTGTAGTAGGCTACTTAACTGTTCTTCTTTTCTATTTTGTGTTGGCTCTTGAAAAGTCACATCTGATGAAACATTTTGAGATAATAATTTTGATGTCAACTTACTAGTAGCATCAATTATAGTTAAACAGATGCCAGGCCTTACTAGCGTAGCACAATGATCCCTTAAATACCAAAATAATCTAGCATTTGGATTTTTTTCTGTTACGCAGAGCACACAGCAAACAGGGACTACAGTATGGAGCTTACTGGGATTTAATCGTCCAGGGATTTATCTGTTCTGTTGGCATATTTAAGCTATTGAACTTGGTGCACAGTTGAGCAATCATAAGAAAATGTGAAGGATTTTCTAGTCCATCCATGTTCCAATACTCTCCTCTGATTATGAACTATGAATCATGTCTGAGAGAACATGATCTCTCAGACATAAGAGAACTTTGCTCCTATGTTGATTGTCTAGGCTCTGCTTCTAAGTAAGGTGAGTAATGAGTAGAGTTGCTGCTCCTCCACATAAAACAGAATCAGGTGACTGAAGCATCTGAATCCTTATCTTCCTGTGTATGCATGGTTTAAATCAGTTGTCCAGTCCCTAAAGGTTATAGATATGCTCCAGCTCCAGAACACCTGCATAAAATGAATGGGTCATTACCGAGCCTCTGCAGAACCTGTGATGCTGAATAGAGACTGTATCAGATATCTAACAGCCGTAAGGATTGGTTTAGGTTACCACCACAAAAGTCACAGTTTATAGGTTTTTCTTTGTCTTTGCTCCATGTTTATTCCTTATGTTTACATGATTTCTAATAAAGCCTAGCATTCGTCAGCACAGTTCTTGCGCAATATTTCCCCACTTAATTTTACTGTCTGCCTTTGCAGGCTTGTCTATGTCTGAGTAATTACCATCATCACCATATGCAACTAAGGATATCCAACCTTTTCCCCTGCTATTCTCAAAGAGTATCTTTAAAGATTTAGTCATGTTTTTATTGCTGTTGTGTAATGAAAGAGTCTGGATCCGACTAAGCCAAGACATATGACCAAGATAATATAGACAGACGTGATGTGCTCCAGCTGGCTGCAAGTTATTTGAGCCGGACTGATTCTTTGAGATCACCCATCTCACACTGGTTCAGTGAGCAGAAGGCATCATTTTCTGTCATGGTACTGATCACTAACAGATCGTAATCCTTCTGAGAGTCTGTCGAAAACTTAAGACACTGTATCAAAACATTCAAAGTTAAAGAAGGTATAGCAAAATGTCAAAGTGTAACATATGACTTGTCTCTTACTTTTTTAGGAGAAAAAAAAAATACTGTATACAGTTATAGGAACAATTCAAACACTAGTTGAATTTATTCTAGTGCATATCCATTTCACTGTCTCGTTTGATTATCCTGGTGTCGTGCTGTGTCTGATCCCGGTCGTTGAGTTTTGAGGAAGCAGAGAGGGCCAGCATGTCCAACAGAGGCAGAGAGAAGCCTGGTAGGCTATAGGGAGGACCTGATTGTGCTCTGGCATCCACAGAATGACATTATAGCTGTGTGGTTTCATGATAATAATAATCTTCCCAGCAGCTGTATAAACATTTAACTGACATCCACTCCCTGGGCATGCAGTATATATCTTTAACTTTTCTACAAGAGCCAGTCTGATGCAACTATTCATATCTCCGCCCATCTCTGTCTCGCGTTTTCTCTCTCTCTCTCTCTCTCTGTCTTTCTCACTCTCTCTATTTCTCTCTACTTGTGATACGTTCTGCATGTTAGAGGCTGCTGTAAATATCAAAGGAAAGTAATGTTCAAATTGCATTAAGATGCAATCATTTGAAAAAGAAAAGCACAACATAGTTGGTTGAATTGTTAGAAGAGGAATAATTTACAGCAGTTTTCTTATTTCATCCAGTCGTGGGGGGGGGGAGTTTTACAAAATGTAGGATTCAACACACCCCAATAAATTTAGACAAACCCTTGCTCTGGCCTCTCACAATGTAGACTATTTCCTGGTAACATTTGTCTTAATTCGTGGCAGTTTGTGTAAATATTTATGCCTCTAAACTAACTCTTCTGTATACAGTAAGCCCCCCAATCTTCCCTGGAATGTGATTTAATTGGCGGTTTCCTCTGTTTATCCTGTTTCATACGGTTATAGGCAAGCTTACTGTAATGAATAATCAGGTAGACAAAATCTAGCCTTAAATTAAATGCTCTCCTTAAAGAAAATCAAATGAAGGTTAATACCTGTTTCATGCTGCCTGTCTGTAATTCAGATTCTCTCATCACATGCCAGATTACCATTATGTGTCATTTGTAATATGATAAACAGACTCCAGATGGCTTGGTTTCTCTCAAGTACACACAGAGCAACAGAAGCTACGAGTAGAGCTGCTTTATTTTTCAGTAAAGTCACCTACCTCTGACGTTCTGGCCAGCTCCCTTTCAGCTGCCATGTATGTTTTCTGACAAGTCGGTAACACAAACTCATAAAGTCAGACGTGGAAACGGGCACGAGAATTTTAATAAGGTTTGGAAATTGGAGAGATTAGTGTGTGTTTTGTCAGTTGCAATAACTCTAGTTGTCTCATTGTAACTTTTTCCACAAGTTGTGATGCATTGAAGTTTAAATGTAATTTAATTGGGATTTTATGCTAGGCTAATGCAAAATAGCACTGTGAATTCAGAGGAGAAGGAGCACTTTTTAAAAGTGTTTTCACTAACGGAAATTTTAAAGATGTGCACGTTTTGCCTTCATCCCCTTCACTCTGGTGCTCTTAAATAAAACCCAGTGCAACCAGTTGCCTTCAGATGTGACTGAATTTCTACATTTAATCTCATTCTGTATGTGACAAACACATGACAACGCAACTACGGAGGACAGGGAAGCTGTGATGAAGATTCAGCTCAGTCTGTGGCTTTTTGTCAGACTCAACAAAAAAAAAAACCAGGAACCAGAAAAACCAAACTCTAGAGAAGTTTTTCCAATGGCGGGTCAGATTCTTGTAACCCCTTAGCCAATCAGTGGCTGGCAGTCTTTAGCATTTTCAGCCCAACTTAGCCTGCTTGGAACCCCTACAAAGTATGCTCTAAAAAAGGAGCATGTAAAACCATTACTAGTGGAAAATCCTTAGAATCGAGCTCAGGAGAGACGAGCAAAGCCAAAGCTAATTGAGCCAAGTCGAATAAGATGAAAACAAGCCAAAGGATGCACCTAAAGGAAGGGTAATCCTGAAAGAAAGCCATTAGAAGATTTAAACAACTTGAGACTTTGTGCTTCACCAAGATGTTAACGCTAAACATACAGGCAGGGCTACACTGATCTAGTTGAGATGAAATTTCAAGAATGGTCAATTGGTTTTTCAAAGATATTCTTACTCAAGTCCTGCTGACCTTGTGCTACTTTGAAAATAATTTGACTTTAGTATCATACACTCCTTTGTCCTGTTATGTTATAAAAAATGGCAAAAAATATACTGATATTTCTGGTTCTGACATTGCGAAATTAAATTCTTTTGCAAGGCTCTGACGGTAACTTGGTGTTTACCCATTTTGAGATTGTGCTGCATTGGTGACAATGCAAGCAGCATGTAAGACATTTGTGCTTCTGATCTCCCAATTAATTTTCTCTAGTCAGTGTGGCCTGTATATTTTACCCCAACATCCACAGAAGTGTGTAAAGTCTGGTTCTTTTCCAAAAGCACGCTAGAACATATGCATGACATACGAGATGTTAGCTGCAGAATTGCATAAACACCTCTGTCATGATGGCTATCTCACATCCGACAATGATTTATCTGTGATTATTTGGCCTCTTTATGTTTGGGGTGAGGGAAAAGGAAAGGGCCACTCGTTGGTTTATGCATGGATCACCGAAGAACACTGGGCCTCTTGTCAGGATGTCAGATTTTGCCCCAGAATGAAACATTGTGTTTTTCTAACCTGGTTAAATAATCACATTACCTAAGACTCCATAAAGTGGAACAAACAGTAGCATACAACTCTAACTTCTTTTTATGTGCCTTGAGTGACAGATTGGCTTTCATCAAAGAGGCGAGCACAGAAGTTATATCGTCATTTTGCTATGCTAAGAACACTAAATTGATCCTCATATGCAGAACATCTGGTGAAAAGCAATTTCCACCCAAGTGTTTTAGTATTTCCTCCTAATTAATTTCACATGTACATGACAAGACTGAACAGTCTCCCAGAACCAAGGCACAAAAGCCAGCTTTGTTTCCCCATTAGAAAAGTCATCTGTGGGTTCTGGTTGAAAACTGGCTAGGTCTTTGACACTTGAAATCGACGCTGAAAGCAGCACTTTGGGGAGAAAAGTCACATCTTGCTCCCTATCGACACAGTGGGCTCAGCGTTTACATTTCCGTTCAATGAGGTGATGACTCTTGGAGCGAGCAGGACATGTTTGATAGTGTGGCACAAAACATGAATGAAAGCATGAAAGCAGGACCAGAGCCTGCAGAGGGCCAAGTGAAAATGTGAGTGATAAGTTGACAATCCATCATATGATGCAAAATGTGTTAAAATTTTTTTGGATTTTTAGAAGTAGGGCTTATAAATTATGTAACTATCCTCAAAGCAACATGTAATGCCTTTCAAATCTTTATTGGTCCCATTTAACTTTTCCATGTTGATGCATTTCAACCACAAATTTCATGTTTCACGTTTCATAGGGATTTTACATGATAGACCAAATAAAAGTTGCTTCTTTTGGTGCAGTCAAAGGAATTAGCGCATGGTATTAGATTAGTTTTTTGCAGATGTGAAGACTGAAAGTGTTCATTCTTTTTTGCAAAGCAGCTCCAACTCAGTCAGATCAGATGTAGAGCAACATAATCGTCAACTTCCAATTCGTGATGCCGTTTCAGAGGGATTTAGTGCTGTGCTTTGACTAGGCCAACTAGGCTATGCATATCCTTTGATCAGAACCATTGCTTTGTAACTAGCTGTAGGTTGGGGATGTTATGCAGCTGGAAGGTGAACCTTCATCCCAGTGTTTTACAGGGTCTGTTCTTCCAGAATTGTTCAATATGTTGCAATTTTCACAACCTCATCAAACCGTACTACCTTTAATTCCTGCTGAAGAAAATTATGTTGCTGCCAACATCATGTTTTACTGTGGTGAGGAGCTTCCAGGGTGACATGGAGTGTTTAAATAAAAATAAAAGTATATAGACAAGAAAAATGTACGATTAAAAATATAAACTTTGATCTTATCCGACACGCACATCTCGTTCAGCTTTCTGATATATGGCTCATGAAAAATAGCAAATGGCACTTTTTATGACTTTCCTTCATTTTTGGTTTTCTTTTTGCCACTAATCTAAAAAGGCCTGATTTTTTTTTTCTAAGTGCAAAAGCTAATTGTTTTCTTGTCAACAGGCTCTCCTGAGCTGTGAATCTTTGGAGCTCCTCCAGAGTCACTGTTGACCTCCTGGCTCCTTCTGGCCTTTAGTTTAGATGGATAGTCATACTTTCTCAGGTTTGCACTTGTGTCAAACACTTTCCATTTTCCGATGATGAATTAAGCAGAGACTTGTGAGATGTCCAACAAAGTGGGATATATTTTATAATCTCACTCTGCTTTAAACCTCTCCAGAACTGTATTTATATGCTGTTTCCTGGTTTGATGCTCTTTGCTCACTAATTTTTAACAAACCTCTGAGGCGTCCACAGAACAACTTGATCTCAATATGAACTGAGATTAGATTACACACAGATCTTTGTACGTAAAAGATAACCTCTGAATGGAACTTTATTAATAGATATTAAAGTAAAGGAGACTAAATAAAAACATACTTCTCACATTTTTCTCTGATTTAAAAAAAAGCAAAGAAAAGTTGAAATCCTTGTTGCTTTTTCCTTCCGCTTCACAATTCTGCACTTTATACTGATCTATCACATAAAATCCAAGGAAGTGATGTCGCAAAATGTGAAAGATTACAACATGCATAAATATGCTTACAAGGTATTGCAACATATTAATTGAACGCATGATTTCCCATCCAAAACGAACGTTCAGCCTTTCGGTCACTCTTCCTGTAACTTTTGAAGCCGTATTTCCAAACATGAGATGTTTTTATGTTGATGATCTTGCAGAAGATTATATGCTTCAGTCATGTATCTGGCCTAACGTATATTACAACAATCCTGAGAGACCAGACGGCTCAGCCTTCGGAGGGATCGTGAGACTGCAGCGAGACATAACACTTCTTGTTATTACTTGTCCGTGTGACAGGCAAAAAGATCTCAGAGAACATTGATGTCAACACATGAAAAGTCGGTTTGATCAGATTAATCATTAAAGCTCGAGAGATACGAGCATACTGCCGCATTGTTTTTAACACAGTCTCGATGGCGCTCAATCTGAGAGCTCTGTTGTGACAGGGTGTCTGGGACCACCTGGAAGAATGCAACTTTTGTTTTCTTCCAAACCGCACATTTCTCACCTGAAGGCCTCTACTTTACAACGGGTTTCCCCCTCCCCGAGAGTCAGACAGTCTGCTTTTCATCTTGTCAAGCTCTTCATCTTGAGAGGAGATGTGATGCACAGCTGTAGAAGAGATGACTGTCCAGAGGTGGCAGTCGGAGTGCAAAAACGGGTGGTCTTTATCCACACAGATGCAAAGGTGAGATACAAGCAGGTGTTTGCAGGAGCGTTTGAAGAGGAGCGGAGATGGTGTGCTCTGATTAGAGCCCTGAGGAAGGGGCGACACTCTTTGTGTTTCTGCTGACACAGACAGAAAAGTTCTCATCCCTCCTTAGTTTTTCATGCCTTCCTCCCATCCTGATGTGTGTTTTTTATCACCAAGTTGGACTTTCTAGTCACTTTGCATTAGCCAAGCATTATACGTTGCTATTCATCAAATCATTACTGCGTTGTTTTTGATTAAGCCGTCCGTCACGCCATATTCCATATCAGAGGCTGCTTCTTTTACTTTGATAAACAACTCAAGGATTTTTATTTTACCTAAATCTGTTCCTACCTCTGTTTTAGGCACAGCACTGTTTGGAGTGAAGAAGTCCTCCTTTCTGTTTGAGCTTCAAAGCATTTTTTTTCCTATGCGGCAGAGTTACAGGCTCTTTGTGGCATGAGTTATTTGTCAGAGGGTTTTGTAGAGTGACTTGTTTCACTCTGCTCCCTAAAAAAAGGCCCATGCGTGAGTTCTTTAGCAGTCTTAAGTTACAGCCGTGAGTCCCAGTATTACAACCTGATGACTGACAGGAAAAACGGGGTGAGCTCTTTTGCTAGGCTCTAACAAAAACACCAATAAGATAGAGAGGGAAACAACAGATTAGACCGCTGATCTCAATCTGCTCCCCTTTGGTTACTGAGAAATAATAGCCCTGAAAAGGAGGTTATTTAAAATGGCCTTTAATCAATTCCTTTTTAGCGTGCAAGTGGTGTAAAAGGCTATAGTAAGACGGAGAGCGTTCTCCTGGAGCTCTGAACATTTTGGCGCTGGGGGAAGCACGGCATAGATGAGCTCTAATTTGTGTCCTCATGGTGTCCAGGCATCTCCAAAAGCACTTGATCACCACCACAGTAGGCCTTGATGCCATGTGTGAGTGTAAATGCTTCCAAGGCTCCTTGGTGGTAAAATCTCATTACCAAAATGACCACCAACTCTAAATGAAACACTACGTTCTTCTTAAAAGGCCCCATTCAAAACTCTGTGGGTTTTTTTTTTTTTTTTAAGGCACATGAGGTAGCAATTTTCTTCAAATATGGTGTTGCCCAATAGCTGTTGGAGTAACTGACACCATGTCAGAGTGAATGAAAGAAATGTAGTACTATCTCTGTGGAGCTTAGCTATGGCACCATGTTAGAGCACTGGATACCTCTTTATCACATTTTATTATATCACAACCACAGTATATGAACACCAAATTTTATTATACTTTACTGAAATTTTTAGGTAATAAGTCAGAACACTGTAGGGCCTAGTTGTGAGGTGGAAGAAAAAGAATACATTGTTTTCATATTTTGCTTCTAAATAAAAACTGAAACCTTTCACTGTCAGCCTGCTGCAGCTACTTTCTAACTTAATTTATACATTGAGTTGTTTTTTTTTGTTTTTTTTTGGCATTTTCTTATTTTCTACATTTCTTTTTTTTATTAGGCAATTCTAACAAATGTACACACTTTGATCTCATCATATTTTTGGATCAAGTTTTCCTCCTGGATTGTTTTGTATTTAGCTTGACTAGCTTCCCTCTCCACTTATGTAATACAGCGCCACAAAGCGAGGCCTAGATAATCATGAGTCAAAAGAAACTCATATATGGTTTTAAATTTTTTAAAATTTAAATCTGAAAAGTGTGGTGTGCATATGTATTTAGCCTCATTTAGTCGAAAAGCCTAAAATAAAATCCTGTCCATGTAATCTATTCCCAGTATTAATACAGTGGTTAGTGATGGACCTCAAGGGTTTGTCAGAAAACACTAGTGGTGGTGGTGGCAGCATTATGATGAGGGAATGCTTTTATTTAACATGAATTTACAACAGAACCTGTTAGAAGCTGCAAAAAACATGAGATTAGAATACAGATTATCCTTCTAGCAGGACAACGACAATAACAAAGTTACAATACAACCAAAGTCCAGATCGCTATTTGAGGAAAATAGTGATGACGTTGGAATTATTCCCTTAAACACTTGCTGATAAAATTGCAAGAGTTGGTTCTAGAAAGCATACCAGAGTTCATCAGATTTTGTTTGTAAAGATTATTAAAAGCCAGGTTTCTTTTTCTTTTCCTGTCAAATTCTGCTCTGTTTCACATAAAGCCCATAGAAAATAACATGTAAATTTAGGTGTATAAATATGTAGGCATTCCTTTAATGTAAATATTTTTGGAAGACACTGTATATTTAAAATATACATATTTAAAAAAATATGCGATTGCAATTCTACACTGAGGTAAGAAGCCTAAACAGATGCAGTATATGACCCTGTTGCCACCAGTGGAATCATTTGCCACTTTTTGTTTTATAGTTGGAACCACAGAAAGAAAGCCATGTGTACAGAGTGAGTACTTTGCTTCATTCCAAAGTATGCACAAATCTGTTTTAAGTTCAAGAGAGGAGGAACCCTTTAATTTAAACCCTGAAATGAAGTCATTCATTCCCTCCTAAACTGCACCGTGACCCATAAGGTTAGGTAAACAAGTGTCCCTTACATTACTGTCAAAAAGACCCAGCCTCTTGCTCAGCCGTGATGTAAACTCCCACAATCCCGGTACAGTTGCAGGAGAGGAAGCTGGGGAGAAGGAAGGGTTGAAATGTGCTCACGGGCGGTTTTTTTTTTTTTTTTTTTTTGATGACACGGGGAAGAAAGTTTTTCACAGAAACGTGTGTTTCAATGAGAGAAGCCGTCTTGTTCCAAAGTTTTAAAACTGCGGAGAAGAGGACAGGCCACAGTGCACTGAGCCCAACAGGCCTGCTCAGATCTATTACCAGCTCCAGCTCCAGCACAGCCTGGAATGTGAAGAATCCCACTGGGCTGGGGTTCTAGTGCAGGGGTCCAAACCTCACATTGCTGCTTTTACTCATTTTCCTTCTCTCTTATGGTATTGCATTTGGATAGGTGATTGTAATGTACCAGGAATTTGGAGTAACACTTTGAATAGCTGTGGACAAGGTTGAGACTTTGCTCATAAATTTCACAGGGGCACTGCAGCCTGATCTTCATGCAAGCTTTAGGATTTAAATAAAATCAGAACAGCTGATAAAATTAGCTTACCTGTGAAAAAAAAAATCAATTAGGATTTGCAACTTTGACAGGAGTAACAAATTGTACACTGGAAATTGCTAATGTGACACTAATTGCTTCTTGGTCTGTCAGAGGACATGAGAGAGAACAGACAGAGAGACAGAGGATGAAAAAAGGGGGTAGACAGAGTACCAGGTGCTGATGGAGAGCAGTAATGACTGCAAATGGAATGCCTTCACCCATAATCCTTTCTGTCACTGCTGACAGATCCTCTTGACCTCTGAACTTCTGATGTAGGAAAAGAAAAGGGAGGAAGTCACAACTTAATAAAATTACTTTTACTGGTTATCACTCGTTTCACTGTGTGTTGGCGAGCCTCTGTCACAGCTCCAGTTAAATAGCACTAGGACAACGTTTGACTGCCTGCTGTTTCGGATGTGTCCTTGGATTTTTGTTCCATTTGCATCTGTTTTATTACAAAATGTAAGATTAAAAGCAAGGATTTCATAACAGAAGCGAGAGTGAAAACAAGATACGCAGAGTCAATTTTTCACGTTTTATCTATGTGCGTCTTAAGCAAAAAAATACCAGATATTTCAGATGACTGTCTCTTGCTTGCTTTTTCCCTTCGGACGCTCAGGCTAATCACTTACACATTACCCAGATATCAGAGCTGTGCTGCGATCTATATGTCAGCAGGAGGGCTTGGCCTGGAGACATGGGCCAAAACTGTCAAAAGTTTGTCATCGATTCCCTCTGCCTTGTCATCTGTCTTATCTGATCCCACTGTGTCACTCACTCTAGACTCTCTGCACTCATCTCAGATAGAAACACAGTCTGGCTGTGCTCAAGATTTCCTATGATTGCCCTCCAGAAGAGTTTGAACATGGCTTATTTCTTAGCATATTTTTATCAATGCTTTACAGAAAAAGCTTAATGTGTATTAGAATGCTAAAATATTAGTGAACTATCTCTTTGCTTCTTCCTTTTTTCTGAATGCTAATAATTTTTTAAATGTGCTTTGAACAGAGAAGACTTGGTCTGTCAATGAAGTTTCAGATAAACCAAGATTGGTGCACACATAAACAAACTACCCATGCTGACTGATGAAATTCATCAGTATGCATTGAAACACATGGTCGGCCATTTTTAGCTGTTTAAAAACAATATGCTAAGTTAAGTAATTTTATACAAAAGAAAAGGGAAGAAAGTACACAGTGCCTAGCTGAAATATTCATAACTTTATCACATTTTATCAGTTTTCCCTGAATAAATCTTCCCCACAACCACATTTTGCTATAGGTATGGTGCATTCAGGTAGTTTTCTACCACACATAATACTTTGCATTTAGGCTAAAAATATAGATATATTTTGGTCATGTCTGACCAGAGCACCTTCTCCCACATGGTTACTGTGTCCCTGCCAGCTTGTTGCCAGCTGAAAACAGGCTTTCTTTGCATTCATTGGCATTTTTTTGATAGGTTTGCAGTTGCGTAACACAAAGTAGCCTTATGTATGCTGAGGCCAAGTTACACAAAGGTAGACGCCGATTGGATACTGGATTTTATTTAGAAGTATCTCAGTAGCTAGAATACTGAATACAGATATATTTCACAGTTTTCAGGTTAGAAAAGCAGGTTGCATATTTTGCCATAAAAATGCATTAAGGTTCGAGTTTGTAATGTGGCAAAATGTGATGGAAGATTTCTTAATACATTTGCAGGCAACTGAATCTGATCTTCCGTCACATTCTCTAAACTGCATCTCATGAGCTCCACCCTTTGAGTCGAAAATTACTTTTTAGTAATTTATTTAACAATTGTATCTATTTTGTTGCACATCTCCTATTCTTTGGATTGGCTATATGTAGAGAGGATGATACTGCTGTACTTATTCTTACAGTGTGTCGTCAAGCTTTTGATCCTACCTCCTCCTCCTACAGAGACTGCTGCACTGACAATTCGCTTGACAAACATGCAATCACCATAGTCACAGACAGCCCCTTTAGTTAGGGTAGAGTGCAGTGTGAATTATGGTTGAGATGGAAACCTTTGAATTATGGGTAAGCTCTAAAGTACCTCTTGTCCAGGGAAAGACGAGGAGGAGGAGGAAGGATCTTCACAGACTCGAGCCACAGATCAGCGCAGACAGAGACCTGGCTCGGTGAGCTGCTGCAGGACCAGAACAACAAGAGGCTAACCCAAACATGGACCAGTAGAGCTGGAGAAACCCATCCTGGCTCAACTTCGATGGTGCATCTCACCACGAAACAGTGAAGGAGGTTTATGGCATGTAGCCTCCTACTATTCAATCTGCCATTCGCTCAAGCCAGCTCTGCGAACATAGGCTTGGAAAACAGCATTGCAGGCATTCCTGCCTAATTGTACATTTGTCCTCTTTCAAAGGGAAGAAGTGTAAAGCCAGATAGAAAGATTCTTGGGACAGGCCGATAGCGCCTGTATCCCTAGCCTCCTGAGGTCTATTTAAAGGTACAGTAGGCTGTATTTTCCGCTGCACAGTGAGGCACCCTCCCTTCCGCCTGGCTCCATATTGGAACCAGATGCTGCTTGATGCGAGGCCCAACTAATTTAGGTGGACATGGCACATGGAAGCGACTCGCCCTGTATGCATACCACCCCCTGTTGGTTTTCATGTGATGAAAAATCTTTACAATATGGTGGGGGAGGTCCTTTCAGCGAAGCACTCATAAACCATTCTTGTTCATGTTAATACAGCATGAACACATGCTTTTGTAGTTTGAGTAACTTTTGTACACAACCACTGAGACGTAGCAGTGATTTACCAAACACATATGCTTTTAAAACATTAGCCTGGGTTTCCGAGATGCACGCACCGTGCAAAACGAGTGTAGTTTAAGATTTGAAAAATGAATGAGGAAAATATAAAATATTTATTATAGCTGGCAGTTTCAACTCTCAAAATTTATATTGCTGTTTTTCCACTTGAAATGAGATTTTGTACCATTTTTTTTTCAACCTTTCTTAAGACAAAAAAAAAACAACTCCTACTTTATTTTTTATTTTTTACTTTATATGCCAAACAGACACACAGCATTTAACTGTTAGCTTTACCCCACCTGAGTGGAAAGGACTATTCATGTCCCTCTAAGCAATTTCTTATCACATCATCACAGTGGTGCTGTGCTGCCAGTTCTACTGTGTTGTAACATAGTAAATTACAAAAGTAACTATAAGATACAAAAGTAACTATAAGAATCATTCTGTGATGCAGGACCAGGTGTGAGAGGCATGTGAAAGTGCACACGTGTATACGCACATTCGCATGTGCATGTCAAGATAACCACAGTTGCGCCTCAGAATATGCCCTTTGTCTGGCAGGCTGACAGGTAATGGAGTCAAAGAGGATGGATGAATTATGGCTGCAAAGCAGATGAGACGTTGCATGGACTTCGAGCCAAAACCTCACTGCTAGTTAATTGCTGTGTGACAAAGCTGCATGCAGCTATTTTGCTGGGTCTAACTTTGCATGAAATTAAAATATAATACTCATGCAAAGTGCAATTGGAATGAAATGTACAGCAAGTGTTGATATTTGTGTTAATTACAATTATTTAACGTGATAATACCTTCTTTTTTATCTTCAGACATTATCACTAGTTAATGACGTTCCCCTAACTAGACACGTCTTTGCACAAGTCCCTTGGGACCTTCTAGTGAACGTACTCTAACTGTGAAACAAAAACTTGCAGATCAGACAGGAAATTTCCTCTTTGATAGCACATGTTTGTTAAGCTGCACTTGGTTGACCTGTGTTGACCTGTCTTCTCAAGTTCAGCACTCTGCAGCCATGGTCCTCCCTCAGCTTGCACCAACAGTCATCCATTCTTCGCTAAAGTTTACAACTTTTTTGGCAACACAGATTTAGATAAAGCTCAAGCTGTTCCCCTCACATCACACCACAAAAAGTGTATATACAATCTTTAAAAATAGAATTTACCTCTAAGAACGTGCAGATACTGCAAAGCTCTTCTGACGTCATTAAAAAGAAATGAATATAAGATCATTCTTTTACATTACAGGTTAACCTAAAACAGCCAAAGCTGCATGAAGTTTTAAAATTGGAACTGTGCCTTTTAATTCAGAGCCTGTTAAATAATGGCGTACTGAGTAAGCGCTCCCCTTCACCAAGTACGCCTTTCTGCAGAAAATCCGTGGATATGTGTTGAAAATGTGATTATCTGGACAGGATTCCGCCCAAACCCCAAGCCCAAGCCAAAAAAAAAAAAGGGAACTTATTTTTTTTTCCCACAATGAACAACCGCATAATCCGAGTGTTGAGGATGAGGGTGCCTCTCTGGAAATCCGTTTTCTGCAACAATGAAACAAATGCATGCAAACTTACATTAGGGAACACACACAAACACAGGGAGGTTAAAGGGTCTCATTGTTATCATGGGGGAGCTGCCCTGTGGCTGTGATTAAGCGCTGTTTTCAGTATCCCTCCAGTGTCCCGAAGCTTAGCTAGATGTCACAGCTATGGCAGGAATGCTTGAGTGAAAAGGCCAAGATAGGGTCACAGCAAGGATGTAAACATCAACATTTTGTCTCTTAAAAGGATTTAGCCCCTCTTGAAGGGGGGAAAAAAGCTCTACCGCAGCACAAAGCCTGATCCTTAGCACCTGGCCCTAGGCACACACCTATGTCCAGCTTAGCCCAAACTAATCCTTATTTAAAACTGTTTCAGGGCAGAGAAAAAAAAAAGAAAAGAAAAACTGGCCGTAAACTAGCTTCTTGTTTTTTGCCCAGTGCTGAGTTGCTTCTACAGATTGCTATCGGAGCAGACAGGAGTTTTATGCCCTTGCTGGAATTGTGCCATAGCAGGCGATGGACAATAGATGCACTGTGCAATCCTGATTAGCAGATCTGTTCATAACAAACTCTCTAAATAACAAAGTCACAGAGAGGAGAGAAAGGGTTAAATCAATCCTTGTCTCATTTTTTTTTATTACACAAGTATACCAGTTTCTTTTTTGCCTGTTTATATTTGGATATTGCATAACTTGTAGATGAATGCAAAATCTCTATAGGGACTGAAATCAGCAGACACGAGAGACTTCAAACACATTTTTGTTGACGTTGTATATCACCAGCTACACTGAATGATTCGAATTAATGTATCATCTTCATAGTGGATGAGATTTGATCATCCTAATTTGACAATATCTGCACACTGGCTGATTTGCCAACCCAACATTTCAGTCAGTTTTTTATGTCATCCTGTACTGGCAGCGGTTAAATAAAAAAGAAAAGATAAAATAAAGGCATTGTGACAGGCCTGCAGCCCCATCTGCTGTTATGCCTCACAATGGATCCAAAGACGGCCTGAGGCACAGATGTCTGGGATGACTTTGTCTCTCAGTCAAAACATTACCTGGGAGGGAAGCAGATGAAAAGAATGACAATTGATTTGCACAGTCATTTTTTTCTTCTCATTTAGTATTTGTTGCTCATTATTCAGTTGTGAAGGCTAAGTTTAAATAGCACCATCTCTTTTTCCCTCCCTGTGTCCGCCTCAAACACGTGACAGTGGTTATGCTAACACAGCATGGGATGTGAACCATTTTTAGGCTGCAGCCACAACCGTGGCATCTGCAACCCTTCTGCTGGCCTCTTCTCCAAGTTGCAAACTCTATATTCATGCAACAGACATATACTGTTGAGCAAATATTCATTCGAACACAGGAAAACCTCTTAGTTGCTCTGGAAATGGAATGTCTGATGCGTCGTGATAACTTTTGTGACTAGGAAGCTGCCTTAGTAGTATGCACAGTTATAACGTCTTGCTAAATTATTCAAGGAGGCCCATGGTAACTCCATGGGGGGAAAAAAAATGCCAGCTATTGCGCATGAAATCCACAAACTGCGCCTTATGAAAGGTGACCTGAATAAAGTCATTGTTGAAAGAAAGCCATAAGATGGGTGGTTCACAGTATGGCGTGTCTATGTAAGGGAAACAACAAACATGTTGAAAGGGTGACCTAGTCCGATGAGAGCAAAACATCTGACTTTCAGTTCTATATGAAGAACTCAATGGTTGAAAAGTAACTCTGATACCCTGAGGACACCAACCGTACAGTGAAACATGGTGATGTCATGGTGATGGATGCTTTGGGAATACTTTGATTCAGCAGGAAGAGGGGAGCTGGTGAGATTTGATTGGAAGACGGATGCAGCTACAAACGGGACAGTCCTAGAAGAAAAAAAAATAGTCAGCATTACTAAAGATGTCAGACTAGGGCACCAATTCACATAACAGCTGGACAATAACCGCATCTGTAGAGCATAACTACTATGCTGTAATTTAGATATATCAATAGAAAATGTTGCAAGACTTGGTAACACTTTATTTGAAGGGGGTGAATAAGACTGACATGACACTGTCATAAACATGACATAACACCTGTCATGAACATGAATAAGCCTTCATGAATATTTATGACTGTTGTCATAAAGCGTCATTCGGTAAATTATGACACTTTTAATACAAAGTTGACATTATTCAAAATGTCTTTGTTATGACAACTTGACATTAACCAAGAAATCACTACAAATTTGTTATAAAAGAATTACTGATTGCACTTTAAAAATTAGGTAACTTTATGTTACTAAAGGTAAAGTTTAAACAGTAATGATTTCCTGGTTAATGTCAAGTTGTCATAACAAAGACATTTTGAATAATGTCAGCTTTGTATCAAAAGTGTCATAATTTACCGAATGACGCTTTATGACAACAGTCATAAATATTCATGAAGGCTTATTCATGTTTATGACATGTGTTATGTCATGTTTATGACAGGTGTTATGTCATGTTTATGACAGGTGTTATGTCATGTTTATGACAGGTGTTATGTCATGTTTATGACAGGTGTTATGTCATGTTTATGACAGTGTCATGTCAGTCTTATTCACCCCCCTTCAAATAAAGTGTTACCCAAGACTTGAAACTTTCTATACAGATAGTCTTTTTGCTAATGAAACTCAAGAGCTATGAATATTCTTGCAAGTTATGTCAATCACATGTAAATGTTACTTCTGTTGTTTAAAACTTTAATCTGGTGACTTTCCTGACGTAATGGGCCTCCACAGATCCTCCTCGCTTCACACCAGTGCAAACCTGAAGCATCCCTTGTGTCGATCAGTAGTTCGAGGAGGCCATGTTTTCCTTCTCTGATAATTTTGACATTCACGTAATGAGTCCTTTCTGACAGAGTGAAACTGGCCCAGCTGCGGCTCTGCAGGTGAATGATGTCGTCTGCTTCCTGGCTGTGAAAGGCCTTTGTGTGGTCCCAAGTTTCTTTACATCATACCAACATGTGTGCAGACTGGAAACCTGTCATCCGTGTTGCCATTTGATATTCAAGAATACTCGCTTGATTGTTGACATTACCAACTGACCTTTTTTGTTATTGGTGCTGCGTCTGCGCTGTGTGCGTAAAGCTTCTGTAGAGGTATAGTATCCACAGCTGCGAGGAAACTGTGCCTATAATCTGTCTCACCAGAAGTGTAACCTGAGTTAGAGTGAGGTTAAGGGTCAGTTATTGAACTTGAATTACTCTGGGAGAGGCCTCCCTCGAGCCTTCACCAACCCTCTCAGCCACCCTGTGGGGTTTGTTTGTTTTCTCTCCCAGTCTCTCCCAGAGCTTGCCCAGTCCTCTGTAATGAGTATTTAATACACACCCTCAGACATGTTTACACTGCATGTAACAGCACTGGTTGTGTGATCTTGTGACACACTTAAACATGCGTGTCAACCTATGCTTGCAATTTTTATAATTTTTTTTTTCGTATTTGTGTGTGTACACTTATATGCATGTTCCCTTTCATTTCATTTCAGCTTGCGCTCTCTATTTTCCTCGAACTCTGAAGTCTGTAGCCTGAGGGGAGGAACACCTGCCAGATTTTTCCCTCTTCCATCTGAAATAAGACAATAGAAGCAGTAGAGTAGAGGTGTTTGGTTACACACAGAAACAGACCACGGAACGGGACACATTAAAAAAAAAAAAAAAAAAAACTCCTCTGGTCACAGCAAACTCCAGGTGTGAATCATGTCCGGGGAAAAAAGAGAGAAAGAAGAAAGAAAAAGAAACCCCACTCACGCACATGCATGTGAGTGGAGACACATTGGGGGAAGAAAAGAGTTTCAGCGTTTTTCTCTGGACTCATAATTTGACCTGAGTTGCAAGTCCTGGGGCCCCTCTGCAAGCTGTTAAGTTTTTAACATATAATTTTTCACTGCATATGTTCCGTGTTATGTTAGTTACCAAGAATTTCAATAGAATAGACAATAACGTTCCTAAACCTTGGGAGGATTATTCCTAATTGTAAGCAGAGGAGAACCCCCAGGTAACCGTAAGGTTATCCCACAGCACTCTCTGTTGGCGAACTTGAATTACTGCTCCATTTAAAGCCTTGAAAGTCTCAGGAAGGCTTTGGTCTTTTTATAGGCAAAAACCACATCCCTGGTGTGTTTGAAGAAGCTGTCCTCACTAAGTAGTAGCTAGAGCTGCCAGCACATACTCACTATTTTATAAGTATGAGTGGTGGAGGAAGCCTTTGAACTGCAGCCATTTAGGTTCCCCTGACTTGAAGACTTTATAATTCGGAGGAAAATAAACTATAGTTGGATAATTAGCAGTGTTGATCATGAAAAGCTGTTTATTGGTTTCTCTCACACAGATAGATCACAGAAATGGTTAAATGCACTCAGTTTAACTGTGTATGCTATATAGCATGCATTTGTAACTGGCACACAACATGGAAAATGTTTAATTTGCTGTCATAATGCACAGAAACCAGCAGAGTACTTTTTTAAAATTTCTCTTTAACATGTAGTCACATTACAACTGTAAGTGACAAGTTTTTATTGGGATTTTATGTGGAGGACCAAAGAAGGTAACATAACTATGAAGAAGAACAAGATGCGGTATATGACTTTCTGTATTTCTTACTAATACAAATCTGAAATGTGTGGCCTGCATTTAAAGCACCATTTACTCCTAAACCCCAACAAAAAAGTTTAAGTGTATACATTCGCTGTTAGGCAATTTATATAAGAGCATACTTACTTTTGGTTGTTCAGTGTAGTCTGAGTAGGACAAGGCACTGTTGGATCTCTAAAAGTGTTTCAGAAAGTCTACATGAACAATTAACTTTTAATCCAATAAACCGCCCGCTCTTAGTGAAATTTGTACCACAGGTTAAATTAGCTCTGGGCTTTCTGAGGCCCAGCCTTGACAGAAACTCTCTGTCATTATGGTACTCGTTAACATTGCTTAGACCATATGTCTTTTTGGACTTTCCTCTGTTTAATAAGCAAAACCAAAGTTTATCCTGGCTGCTAAAATTCACATTTTTGTCAGCTGTGTTCACCAGCTGCCTCCAGGACTCAGAGCTAGCAATGGGCAGCTGAAGAGGTAATGAGAGAAGTAAATAAGAAAAATATGATCTGACACTATAGCAAGTTTGCGCCACTAAAGCAGATGTAACTCCATTCGAACATTCATCAGACAAACCAACACCATTATAATGGTGAAGTTAGTGATGCCCACAGCATCACTAACTTAGACATTTGGTGAGGTATTTCTTCCTCATTAGCCAACATTAAGGCAAAGAAGATATGACATTTTATGTCCTGTATTAAAATATTCCAAATAAGGAATTGCTTGTCCAAAAACATGAATGCGTTTCATACGAGCTTGTCAAGGAGGGATTCGTCTTAGTTGTTTTATCTTCAATACCCCAATGGCTCTTTGATGGGTTTTTCTGCTCCCTGGTGGCTGTTGAAATTCATTTTTGTTTGTTAAATAACATGGCACTAAATGAGAGTTTAATCATGGTGTTTTTAATTTTTGTATTATTATTATTATTATTATTATTTCCCCATTGACAATGTTTAACCATGTTTTCTGCTCATTTTTCTCCAAATCTTTATGACCACAATCAGTGTGATAGTAATGATGAACCACCAATAACGTCGTCTGAGGTAAAGCAGGTTCAGTTTCTCCAGACAAGGAGCATTTTACTTCAGAACAAATTGTGACCACCAATTGGTCGGTGGCTGACAAACCCACTGGATTGAGTGACAGGTGGTGCCTTGTCAATTGGACCCCAAGGCACTTAAAGAACAAAACAACACAGTCAGGGTCAGTTTGCCATTACATTACATAAAGGCAAATTTCACATAGACACACAGATTACTACAAACACAATGAAAGCTTTGACTAAAACAAACTATTTAGTGTGTAAACCAATAGTTTTGCTTAAATGTTTTTCAAAATGTATGTATTTCTACTTAAGAGTCAATCTAAACTGTGTGTTAGTCAAGACCCCCCACTTATCAAGTTATGCAACTACTGTCGAGCAAAAATGGGTTGCCTCAGATAAATTTTGTTGTAATTAAAGTGAATGTTGCACTGAAAAGGGATCCAAATAATGTGCTGTTTGTAATTGCTGCAAATGTGCCGAATCCAGTTTAAGGTGCAGTGCCATGCATTGGCCAGTAGATGTTGCTAACATGTTTTTTTTTATTCTGTGTCTTTGTGTTTGGGTTCAGAATGAGGGCACTGTGGGTTTCGACACAAACAGATCCGTCTTGCTCTTCCTTTAAAATACTTCAGTTAGTCAATAAAATAGTGAAAGATTACTTATGCCACATCCATTATCCATCCGTCCCTCTCCTCTCTATTCCCACCTGTCATTGCATGGTTGTAGGGGCGAAGGGCTGGACTGTATAATTAGGCAAGAGGTGGGCCACACTAGTCAGGTCTCCAGTCCACCACAGGACAGCGCAGAGATAAACAGCCTCATATGCCCACTCTCACTTCTTAGAGAAATTTAAAGATAGATTAAATCTGCTTTTAATTTGGCTTGGACTTTTTGTGCCAGGTTTGTTTGTTCTCCATGGATCTGCTTCAAACTCCTGTCAGATAAGCGTTTCAAAAATATATTTGTCTCTTTTCTTTATTTCCTGAATGCAAACGTTTTACGGAGATACATTTCTGAAACATTCATTCAACTGTTTCATTCAGTAACAATGAATGAGCTCTTGCTTTTGTGAAACTCAAACACCAAGCACAGATATTTCATGCCAATACATTTTCTTCAGTAAATGGCAAATAGAAATACTACCTCAGATTAGCAAACATTGCTGATGTGTCACACATAGCCGCACCAAAGCCCAACAAGCATTTTTAAGCGTCTTTTACTGGATGTTAAAGGTATTTTGGTCTATTCTTCTTAAAACAATGTAAAATAAAGCATTATTCATACATTGTGCTTACATGTATGGTGCTGGGTCAACCCTGGTTGACTGTCAAACTATGTTGGGACTGCTCTTCTTCTCCCTCTGTGTCGGCAGTGATTGGCTTCAGGCCCCTTCCACGACCCCCTGTAGGAAACAACAGAAATAACAAATGGTTGAATGGATTATTTTGATTGATTTTTACAGTGTAGCTAATGGAGAAATGTTGTTGTACTGAAAGCAATGCTTTGTAGGAAAATTAAACACTGCATTGTTTTTGCATAGATCCAAATACTTTGAATCTAAAGAGACAGCAGCTTAGACCATATGTGTAATATGATGGGTTTGCATGATGAATTTATAATCCCCATTAGTTAAAGGAATGCTAAATGGGCAGCTTCCTGAGATAATATTGATACTGAAAGTGCTGAAAGCTGCTTGTCTGAGAACACCTGCTTCTTTGTGTTCGTGCAACAATAGCACACTGTCACTGCTCATCTTTTTTTGTCTCCAAATATGAAGCTAATCACTCATCACATTAGCTCTCTATTCCAAGGATCTGCTCAGGCAGAGAGTCACTGTCTGCAGCCTTCACAGTGTGGAGAATCTGACACATGTGAACCTAAAAGATTGAACCTTGACTTAAATGCATAACAGTGGTGGGGGGGGGCGGTTAATAAGAAGCAAGCTGAACAGTTACTTACTCTATAAAAATTTAATAGCATTCATATTATTTGTCATGGTCATCAGTCTTTTCTATTTGCTCCAAATTACTTCTGTTCAGTCAAAACTTCTTTCTTTTACTTCAAACAGAAGTCAGAAATCAGCACTTTCTGATTTGTACACACAAAAAGGAGTTTTTTATTAACACAAGCCCTACAGAAAACAACATTATTCAGCTGCATGCTTCATGGCTCCAGACTATAGTCTTTGCCAATTGTAATTATGATTTGCTTTGTACAAAGCACTCAAATGTTCTGGATGGGCAGTAAAGGCCTTTGCCTGATCAGCAAGAGTTGCTTGAAGGCCCTATAATGTTGGAAATCTTGTTTGTTCTCCCCTATTTGAAGGCTGCAAACATCTTCTTAGTGAAGTTTCCCTTCTAACAGACAAGTGTGTACGGTAGGTATATTTTGAAGTAAAGGCAGATTAGAAATACCACGGATACCAGATGTTTACATACACTGTCTAAAATAAGTGTTTTGTTAAGTCATACATAAAAACTGCCCAGACTACATTTTTTCTTCAATCCAAAGGATGAAATAGAATGAAAGTATTCAAGTCGATGTGAAAATCAGAACTAATACATTGGGAATTTCTTAGATGTCTTTTGTAGTTTTTCTCTTTAGATTTTTTGTGTGTGTGTGAATGCTGCAGTGGATTTTAAAGTTTCTTGAAACCTCAAGGCTGAAAAGAAAACACATCTTCCATATCAATTTTTGATGCAGGAAGAATACTGAATCATTTGCGGTACAAAAGCATTTGAATATCGTAGTCGTGACATTGCTTTCTTCCATTTCTCTCCACATCAGTCTCCTGCTTTCTTGTGCTGCTGTCCAGATGTTTTTCTTCAGTATCTGATTTGTCTTGTCACATTCATTTACATTCAGGTAATGAAGGATTTGACTTAGTGTAAAAAGTTTGTTTTCAGCAGGGCTGAACTGGCTGCCGTTTCACAGTCAGGCAGTGATTGACCAGAACGACACAAAGGGAGAGCAACATACATGAAGTAAAATGTCATTTTTTTCTCTCCTTATTCAAATAGCAAAAAGAAAAGAAAGGGGAAAAAAACAGTTGGTGGTGCAAAGCCTCAAGGACTTTAATGTTTTATTTAAAAAGAGTGTTACAGCCCAAAAAAAAAGTCTCGAAGGCAGTTAGACTGGCTTGACTCGCACAACTTTGAAGAAGTCAGTCATGAAAAAATAAAGATGCTCAGAGCAGTGTGTGGGCACTGAAACAAAAGTCAGTGTGTGTTCTGTCTAATGGGGGCAGAGTGACTTCTTCAATTAAGAGGGAGCGTGATTTTCTTGCACTTTAGTGCTGATACAGAATGAAAAATCATAAGGATGCCAAGCTCTGCTAAGAAAATACTCAAAACAGCTCAAAATGTTTTGAACATAGTAATGTTTTACTCAGTCAATATAATTCTAATGGGGCTGCTGACCTCAAATTCACACCAGATACTGGTAACAAACCCAAGCATTCAACACAAGAAAAGAAATATTAAATAATTTTAACATGAATGTGTAATAAAGTGAAATGATTCTTGGAATAGGTGTTGAAAAGTGGCATCAAAGAGGCATAGAAGATAGCTAAAATATAGTTTGCATTTAATTAGCAAACCTATATAATTGATGGTGTTTTGTATTATTTCTCACGGTGACCCCAAAAAAAGCATCTGACAATGACAGAAGGCCTTCCCAAGCTGATTTGCATACAAATGGCTTTGGCTAGATACATAAACCTTTGGAATATTCCAGTGAGCACCACTGGAGCCAATAAATATAAGTGGAAAGAAAAATAAATTCACTATAAGTCATCCAGAGCCACATAATCCTTGTAAATGTTTTGGGAAATTTATGAGAAGAATTGAAGTTCAGAGAGGACAGAAGATAAATATCTGAAGACAATATGTGTGAAAAACTGGGCAAGAATCACTCAAGGGCGACGCTAGTTCTCCTTCTAATACATTTTAGAAAGCATGTTCATTACTATACCTTCCCATTTTTATTTGGAACTTAATTGATGGGCTTATTTGTCTTAATGTCTTTGAATGTGTGGATTTCTTGTATTTCCTTTTCACACAGTACATTTTTGATATATTTGAAGCATTTATTTTGGTTGAAATTTCGACAATTATGGATGGGTTACAGTCAATGAGAGCCCCAACGTAATCAGAATATTGGATGAAAATACACTCTCTCTGATGAATGATGTAAAAAATAGAAAACCTATGTTCATAACATGGCCCACATAATCAAGGGCAAAACTTCTGCTTTCATAGTTATCCAGGAGACAGTTGACAAATGACACAAAACCACAAAGGGCTACGCTAATGAAGGTGGCAACTATTAATGGAAAGTTGAATGAAAGGGAAAAAATGATTGAAAAGTGCACAAAGCATGCAGGTTGGGTTGATAAATTTGTCTTTATACAGATAAAGACAAATTTGCATGTCATGCTAAATAAAGGCCCGAGAGTCTGGAGTGTAGAGGATGGAACGTTGTCACCTACTGGTGTTGGTCCACCGTGTTTCATCAAGTTCAAAGTTGGTGCAGCTGCTAGTGGGAGACTTGCCACCTGCTCATGATGCCCAAGGTACCTGTGTCTGCTTTAATTACCATGGTGGTACCACTGTGCTTTGGTAGACTTCAATCTGCTCTGATGTAAATCCCAGAGACCACAATGTAGGCGAGCTGAAAACAACCCGATTTTTCCCAACACCTCAGCAGAGGTCGACTGCCTCCATGCCTTATATTCACCAACCAGGCATTAAGTGCAAACACTCTGCAGTACATTTTGGGTTTGTTATTTTTCATTGAAACATTTCATTACATGTGTGATAAATGCATATGTTATATCTGAGTTTGACTTTTTGAATTACTGAAATAAATTAAGTTTTTCATTATCTAATTTTTGATGAAAATTTGGAGGAAAATTTTCATTTTTCATTTCCCCCTCGACAGTCCTCATCATAAAAGCACATCCTGCCATCTACCAAAACAGGAATAATATTCCTGGTACTATAGCGTTATTACAGTGTCAGCCTTGTGTGCACCTGCTACTATAACATCTAATTTATCAGCTTGGGGCCAGTGCGCGCGCATCGTACTGCCACGGACACACGGAGGCGCCAGAACACTTAAAGCATCGACCCTGTCTTGGTATTGACTTGTAGCTCCAATTTCAAACCAGACGTGAAACTCATTCAGATGCCTCCCTCTTTCTCCACTGCTCTGTCTCTCTCTAGAAGCTCGTTTTTAGCTGCATGTCATTCAGTCGTTCAGTCAGTCAGTCAGTGGCTCCGCTCCGCTGCGCCTGCGCCTGTCTCTCCAGCTCTCCAAAACCGAAACGCGCCACCGCTACCGCCGCCGCCGCCGCCACTGCGGGCATGACATACTACAAGCAGTACTGATAGTGGGTTTCCATCTCCCGGCTTTTGAGAGGATTTAACAAAAAAAAAAAAAAAAAAAAAAAAAAGGAGGGAGACGTGGAGACATAAAAGAAGAACAGAGGGAAGAGATACATTTCTGGCCGTGCCGTGCGTCGAGAGGAGTGGATGAGTCAATGGCTGGGGCACAGCCTGGAGTTCATGCGTTGCAGCTCAAACCAGTGTCCGTGCCGGAGTGCCTCCGAAAGGGCAGCAAATTTATGAAATGGGATGATGTAAGTAATGGATAGACAAACCAGCAGTATTTTTTTATATTTTTATTTCTAATTATGACGACATCTCTGCATAATTTCTATGCGCTTTATTTGCATGCACATGGTCCAATGTAGTATGTTACACAATCTATAAGCGACTCATGCAACAACACATCGAGTATGTATTTGCAGTGGGGACTGCAGTGACAGGGGCTCAGTGCTTTACCTTCATGCTTTAATCTAGGAATGCTGCAAGAATGCAGCACCCTGACATGCGCTTTGTTTACATCTTAATGCAGAGTATTTGTAGGAGTACACGCGAGTGAGTGCACGTGCCTTTTCCAAAGCTCGTGCGTCAATGAAATTGACATTTCACAGTTCATCTTACTTCTGCTTGTTCCCTTTATTTTTATGGGTTTATATGAACACCAGCACTGTAGTTGACATGAAAAGACTTAAGTTCAGTAAAATTTCAAACTGAATCACCTTTCTCAAGAAATAGATGAACACTCACCTCTACTAATCTTGCACTGACTTCAGACAAAGCTGCCACTCTTCAGATTAAGTTCAAGTTGCTGACATCAAAAGTAGAAATTGAAAGGGACTTTTGTTGTGATCCAGTTACAACCAATTTGAATAACTGTGCTTTTCTCTTCTTTCCTCAACCTGGGTGCAGGCCTGTGCACAGTGTGAGGATTTGCATGTGATTATTTATATTTGAAACATGTTTTTCCCTTTTTCCTGGAATATTTTTCCCTCTACTAACAACACCTGGAAATGAGCTTTAAGTGGTGGGGGTACTCTAATTATTAGTGAAAGAAATCTGAAATTTGTTTAATTCACAGTTCTTGTATACTTTATAGTGGCCTTAATAAATGATCTTTCTTTTAATTTATGGCCATCTTGAAATATAAATTCACAAGCCTTTTGGTGAAAATGCATGTTATTTTATTTGACTCCAGGTGAGCCAAGCACAGCACAGATGGATGAGGGTTGCAGAAGTGCGAATACAGTCAGTCCAGACGGCAGTGAGGAAATCGTGCACATTCGCAAACATTCCACTCTGTCAATCATCAGAGGACTTGTGAAACACTTTAATTTAATTGCCAAAGAGTGGTCATTCCATCAGCTTTGTCTTTGTTGTAAAACGGGGCGTCAAGTGTGAGTCGTTTCCTCAAACGGCCATGTTTGCAGTCTTTGGCACATGCAGCTGTATCTCCAGAGCCAAATGCCTGCCAGGCCTTTCCTGTGAAATACAGACATACCCTCAGATACTTTCTCTGGGTCATCTCCCATCCAGGTCCTTCCCATTTCCTTCCCGTGTCATTTCGTGGAAAGAATCACAGCGGAATAGGAAGCCCAATTAAGAGAGGGGAACTATAACGAATAGAAAGTGGAGAAGAATTATATTAAATTATTATTATTATTATTTTTATAACAGCTTTGGGTTTGGGGTTTTTTCCCCCCCACACGAAATTGTGTAGGTCACAAGAAACAAGATATGGATATGCCTCTTTCATTCATGCTTTCCTCTGATGTGGGTTTTACTTATCTATGCTTCTACTTTGCCGAAAATTAAATTTTGTGCTTCTCGCGAGGTGCACGAATGATGTAAAATTTGTTCATGGTGCAGAAATCACATACAATAATATTATATATGAACAGCAGCTATGATTTTATGGAAAAGCAGGCAGTATGAGAAACGGAGGTAAACTCCAGCACAAGACTGTTGGGGAAAGAAAGGACAATCTGATCGCCTCTAAATGTTTGCCGAAGTCCCACAGAAAGGCGGTTGCATATTATTTGTTTTTACTAAGTCAGTCAGACACTTTGCATTTCTATTGAACTGTTTCAGTCATTTCAAATTAAACTGTTGACTATAACAACTTTCAAAAAGCTGTCATCAGTTCAGACAAAAGCTGAAAGCTCAACATGATCAAATGGAGCGACTTTCCTGTGATAAATTCAGCCTTCCTGTTATCTGCTGGAAGTATTAGTCACACCATCCCATTGCCTGAATGAACTGAAGACATTTTGCAAAAAAAAAGTTTTATTTCAAAAAGCTTCTTTTATCTAGCAACTTTTAAACACCACACTTCCCTTAGTAAAGTCTTTCACATTTTAAAGCATTTTTGTCATCAGGACATGATACTGCTTTGATGCATTTACTAATCAGTAATCAATATCTGATTTGTCATTTGATCATGATTATCAATAAATGACAAATGCTAAAAACTAGTTGATTTCTAGGTACGTCTCTATTGATAAATGGAGGCTAAGGCAAAACCTACTTTGTCATTATGATTTGTGGAATATATATATATATATATATATACTACTGGATCTATAAAAAGGTTACTTTGGAATCATCCCCATTTTTTGTATGATGCACTCTGAAAGAGATCTTATCTGTCTGCACAAGGGAGCTTAAAATCCAGTGAAAGTAGCAGGATATGTCATTAGGAGACAGACCAGAAATGTGCAGAACTCAAATCTCCTCAGTAACATTCCCCCTTAGGTGAGCGCTAATGGCACAGATGCTTTGCTAAAAAAATAAAAAATAATAATAATGACAGTCTTTCTTGGCAGGGACCAGTGACCTCAGGGTGTGTACTTTTGTCATTCATTCTGCCCTTCGTTTGACAAAAATAAGACCACAGCTTGCTAAGGTTGTCCAGACAAATGACATTAATAAGAAAAAAAAAAAAGCTAAACTAAAAGCAGATGGGAAATGTTCATTCTTGGCTCACCAGAAACAATAGACATTTGTTGAAAACAAAAGGAACACACAAACAGTTGGTTTTTCTTAGAAAAATGAAACGCAATAATACAAACCACTGGAAGTTTCTGTGTGGGTTTTTTTTTTCTTTTCAGTCCCAAGAGAAAATCTTCACTTAGAGCCCATAATAGCTTAATGTGTTTGTTATGGTGGCTGTGGAGAGTTAAGACATTAAGAAGCTGGTGAAAATGACTGCTCTCACATCATTAGGTTGATTCCCAGAGCTCACAAACCATCCTTTATTCCTTCCACTAACATCAGAACCAATCCATCAAATGCCACATCCTGTCCCACTGCATAAATGCTTGAACTGGTTTAATGGAAATGCGAACGTTTTGACTAAAAGTTGTTGATCCACTTCATTACTAATTCATTTTCTAGGAATCACTGATGTGTTTATTGAGTGCGGGAAATTTTTATTTATCAGTAAAAGTGGAGTTGGAGTAACTTAAAGGCAGACAGTGACTTTTATGAAGATTTTATGTAATAGAGTACATGAGCATATCGGGAGAATGAAAATCTAAATAGTGATGGTTCTTTTATCCTGATGCCCCACAAAACATATATCCATATGAACAAGAAATATAAATTTGCACTTTCCTATTTATAATTTTCTTCCACAATTCACAATTTTCTGCTTCTCTGTATTTTTTTCTATCACCTGCAATTTCAAATTATTTGGGCTGGTGGATGTGACCCACCAACAAATGAAAGAAAAAGTATGAATAGGTTTGCATGCCCCTTACTAAGCACTAGCATAAAGCGGGGTGTTCTACTATCACCCCATGCAGGTTTTTCTCACTCAGTCAAGCCTACAAAGATTGTGCAATCATGTGTGCACAACCAAAACTGATACTTGCGAGTCTTTATTAGATTTCAAATGAATGTTGAGTTGCCATAGTGAGCATCCCTATAGCAAATGCTTCTCAGAACATGTCATTCATTCACTTTTCACTCAGTTCTTTTATTCCTGTATTCGCTTTCCCCTCTAACCTCTTCAGTGTCCACATGGATCTTAGTATTGCTCAGTCACGGAGTAAGTGTGTGATTTTTTTTTCTACGATGTTTTATTCTTTTGAAGCAATTTTATTTCAACACAATAAAATTATTTATTATTGTTCTCTGCACCACAGTACAGTTGGATCCGAGGTCTACAAGCTCCAAGTTGAATGGTTTCATGATATGTTGAACATTAAGTGCCATGGGGTCACACAAACAGATACAGTCTCGCCATTAGCTCTGCCTCCAAATGCTGTGTTAGGGACCTCATTAGTTGCCTCATGGAGACACTTTGAAGATTTTGTTGCTCCGTGCAGCAAATATGGTTTGATTTCCCTGATATCACAGATATGTCTGATTGAAGAGGGCAATATGCTGCTGTTCAGCTGAACTGCTGCCACAATGCGATGCTGGGGAAAAAAAGAAAAAGAAAAAAAAGGGCAAAGCCTCTTTCTTTTTATAGTGGCATCCAATATCTGACGTTGCCATGTGCGCCTCAGGGTCAAACTGTGTCTGTGAAACATGGGACCGTCTTTCTATAGAAGCTGTGGGAAAGCATTTCCCCTTTTGCAAGACGGGAAAATGGTAACATCAGCTTTAAAACAACCTGCAGCCATGAGTGCAGCCGCGGCAATTACACTCACACGCCAGTGAGCTGGTCATTTGTGGCAGTGCCTCGTCATGAATTGAAAAGTACCCTATAAGAAAAGGATTGTGCGTAAAGTGCAACATAAACAGAGGTTTTAATGTCATTTCAGACTCTGGAATGCAAGTGTTGTTGGGGGGGAGAAAAAGTATGCTTTGATGCTGACAGGAAAATTAACCGGTTTACCCCAGGGAATATTCCGTCATATGTACTTGCGTATAAGCCACAAGAGGGATGCAGTGTTACATGGTGACACGCTAATTGACTCCAGATGTCTTGTCTTTCTTACTACAGGATTCCACCACTGTGACCCCTGTGACTCTAACAGTTGACCCCAAAGGCTACTTCCTGTACTGGATTGACCAGAACAAGGTAAAAACACCAAGCTTTTAAGTCTGTCGAAGGGTTTTTAGTCTGAATCTTGAACTACATGCTTACAAAGCTGCAAGAAAACAACATTCTTCTATTAGGTTTATATAACATTTAGTTGTTGTTGCAGCAGCAGCGGCATAAACAGTTGTTTTCCGCATTTCTGTTGTGAAATGATCAAAACTTACAATTAGGTTGGAATCTTGTGTATTCTTTGTGTTATTGCTAGTCTGAAGGCTTTGTGTGTGCTTTGATGGATGCAAAGCAAGGACAAACTATCACAGGCATTTGTTACTATGTTAACAATCTGACTACAGGCAAAACTGCAAAATTGTGAAGAACATATTGTAGTTGTTGCAGTTGCTTTAAAAAAAAAATCAGACTCACAGGCTTAAATTTGAACAAGTGTCAAAGTTAGGAAGTAATATAAACATTTATCTGCAGGTTACAAAAATAAGATAGCTCTTTGTGCTTACAAACAATCTATAATGTAGTCTTGCATGATGCAGGTTAAATAATAGGTGGCTGTCATGAGATTCTCACAAAATGATAAAAAAAAAGGTAGACACGCCATATTTCTTTGACGTTATAAAACTTTCATCTGAAAAATGTAAACATCAGAGTATATTATGTTTTCATTGCTTTTCTTTAAACTATAAAGAAACAAATTCTCCTATTGCTAAACTATTTTTAACGTAATGATCATTGCTGTTTATCAAAACATTGCTGTTGTACAAAGCGTGTAATTCTTTTGAATTGCAGGCATAAGAAGACATATGGACAAACTACCATTTCAGTTAAGAAGGACGGTCTATACCTTTTCAGCATTTTGCTCTTTAAAGAGTAACAAGAAGTGGATAATAGCTCTTTAATCAGTTGGTCTAAGCTGCCTTAATAAGAGTGATCAATTGTGTTGTTTTTGTTTGTGTACGAGTGCCGGTGTTTTTTGCTATGGGAAGTCTTTACAAACAACTATATTTGTCTTTTAAGTGAGGAAAGAAAAGTGCAGGATTCTTCTTTCAGCCATCTGGCCGGTAGCGTGCAGCAACATGTGGGGGAGTGGCAAAAATGTGTTGCACTGTAATCCACACACTGGTCCTTTTTGCACTTTTTGTGGCCTTAAACCGTCACAACTGTATGAAAACAGCAGCATGAAACCATAATTTCAGAAACCTTTTTGTACCATGGTAGTGTGCTTCATTCTTTGAAACATTACCAAATCAAAAATCATGATCTGGTTGTAACAAGCAATAACTTCAGCTATTCCACTGTCCGGCCATTATGTTGAATGCAGTACTGAAAAGTGGACTGTGTGGTGGCCCTCTGTTGTCGTTGTGGCCTCATTAATCTATCTCGTCGGACACTTTTATTTGTTGGAGATCTGTTACAAACTCTTGGGCTATGTTTACTACAAACACAGGGTAACTTTATTGTGCTTACATTGAAAAAGAAACACACACACACACACACACACACACACACACACACACACACACACACACACAGATCCAGACTGAACTGCACTTTCTATCGTTATACCTTCCAGTTGCCTGCCATTTTGTGCTTGGCCAAATTGATCCGTTCCCACAAAGGAAGGTGTGGCTTAAGCAGTAAAAGAACTGTGTTGAAAAAACTGTTTCACCCGGAGTGCTTAACATGACACCTGTGAGAATACTCTGTTGTTTTGTGCCTTCAGTTATTACCGAAAGACACCAGGAGCAATGTTGTGAAATTACCTCTGTCTGATAATGCTAATGTTGATTATTAAGTTTATTTGCTAGGGACAGACACACATAGACAAACTGAACAGAACATCAGTCCCATGTCTGCGTCATAGTGCAATAGCAACAGCTAATTCGCAGCACTTGTCCCTCGATGGGCTTTTTAGCAGTACCTCTGATGTGACAAAGCACTTCCTCCTAGCTTACTTTGGTAAAAGTGGGCATAATTTGCACTACTTCCAGTTTGTTCTGTTTATTTGGATATGCAGTACAGCTGTTGAGCTCAGGGACTTTAGTGATTTGAACATAGATCTGCTTGTCCAACGCCTCCAAACAGCTTGATAGACATAATGTGTTCCTGTTCTATTTATGTGTAGAACTTTATCAGCAGTGTTAGTCTGGCGGAGACTAATTAATAGCAAGAATTGATTTGATGCTTTCCTAGATGAGCATATTTTACTGCTGTGATGGCAGAGCACAGACAGGAGTGCTGACCGAGACTTAACCTCGGCACACAAGGAGTCTTCCAACTCCTGCTTTGTAACAGGCTAAGGATGTGATTAAGTTGCCAGCCTAATGTAAATAATACACTGTCTGTGGAAAAAGAGGCAGTGTCTGCAGGGAAAGTGAACGGTTCTATTAAGCAATTAACAAGGGAAGAGAGCAAGTGAGAGATAAACTGTGAGTGTTACTCGCTAAGAAAATTGAGAGAGTCTGGGACAGGTTGGCATTAGTTCACTATTATTTCCTGTCCCTCCATTATGAGGCAGGGAGTTGGAATGATGAGGCTTTTGCATCAATGTGTCTGGATCTGCTTGTGTGTATTTATGGATGTGGATGTCTGCTCTGTCTCCCAGCACTGAGAACAATCCTGCAGCTCGCACATAATAACTCAAGCTGATACCAAGCAAAGCCTAGGCAAAACTCTATTAGGGCATAAAGAAAGGCATCCACTATCTTGCTTTGCGCCACTGTGTGTTTGTATGCATTTGTGAAGATGTCTTGTCCCGTGTGTTTTGCTAACATTTATTCATTATGGTATTAGACATCTGTGCAGCAGACCGATTTGAGCAAGCTGTAACGCTTTGTCCAGTTGTTACGGGTGTTTGTGGTGGCCTGCAGAGTAAAAGCATTCCTTGGATTCTTCAGAAGCAAAGCAGAACTGTACTCAGTGTGCCAACTGCGCTGACTTTTAAACTGTCATTACCGCTGATGGATTTAGGCATTTCCTGTACTTAATGTTTTACTGTGTATTGAACTTCTTGAAGCAGCACTCATTTAGGGCAACCAAAGTGGTTCCAGTGCTAAACCAAACCTGATGCTAGAGTGTGAAAAAAAAAAAAAAGTTTCCCACTGCTAGATAACCAGCTTGGTGCTAGACCATTTTGTCACTAAAAATCTTTCTTCTAGTGGTCATGACTTAATTAAATAGACAACGTAAGTAATGTAGGTACTATGCTTCACCCATTCTAACACTTAGAATATGGGCTGCTGCTATTACTTTTGTCATTTAGTTTGATTTGCAGTCATACGTGGGATCCTCAATCCTAGATTTGAGGACCTAGTCAGTGGTTTTGAAGGTTGTTTAAAATCTTGATTGGTAGATTAATACATCAATGCAAGTGAATGTTTGATGGTTACTTTTCTAAACCAGTACTAGAATCAGTTTGGCAGGAAAAAAAAGTCCCATTCCCAAACTACAGAGTTGTTTAAATATTTGAATACTTGTTCCGTCCTGTGAGAGAAAACCCCTTTTTAGTTAATTAATATATTAATGAAACATGGAATATTAGTAATGGACACTTGCCAGAACAAGGCTTTGTTGACCCTGTTAGAACAATTTAGCACATGGTTTTCTGATGTAACCACAAGATTTTAAACAAAAAAAAAAGAATAATATTTCTGTTACTATGGTCTCACAGTAATTGAGTCCTTCCATGATTAACAGGTGTGGCAATCTAAATGAGTTATTAATCTAAACTTTTCATTAAACAAAAACAAGAAAAAAAAACACAGCTCTGAAAACATGATTGTTTGCGGATTGATTTTAAATAATATATTATATAACTGTGTTGGTGCTGCAATTGTACCAGACGACAGCATCATACCTTCACCCACTTGCGCAAGAAAGGAACTTTAGATTCACTTTTCAGTTTTTATACAACATGTTCCTGATAATACTGATCGTGAAATAGATTTGCAATAGGTGTTAAATGTTTCTTCATTTTTGTTACGTCTTTTCCCGTCTCTGATCTTCAGCGTTTCTTTTTTTTCTCTCTAGTACTGTGGTATTCAAGTGTACTGTGGTAAATCCTGTCGAAGTGTAAAAACACACATTTATCCAGCCATTATGTGACTTTTCAGGGAACTGTAAAGGAAATGTATGTAACCTGTCAATGGCAGCAACTCACCACATGAGCTTAAAGAGCCTGGATCTAATGATAAGCTTAATTTGATTTTTCACGTCCCTCCCTTCGCTATTGGACTCTTGCCAAAGCAAAACCTCTGACAAAGCTGGTTCTGTTGCGGAGAATTCAAATGCAGCAGTCTGGTGTAGCTCCAAGGTGTTTCACTTTCTCTGCTTGGTAACAGGTGTAAACTGTTTAGAGGTGCTAGCTGTGTTGTTATGCTTCACACTGCTACATTCTCACTCAGGACACGGCTATGTAAATTATTGCTGTAATAAATTTCCCACGTTTGCATGTGTTTTGGTTCATAGTTCATCCGGACAGCTTCTTTCTAGTTTCTGCAGGTTCTCTTTCTTCTTTTGAAAGACTGGCTTCAGTAAACATTTTTCACAAATTCACAAGTGGAAAAAACAAATAGATGATGTCCCGTCACACATCAGGAATGTATTAACAGCATTGTGTGTAATCACAGATAATAGTTTTCTCAGTTATTAATAAAACTCATGATTTTTTTTTCCTCATAAAGAAGCCGTTTTAAGTTGGAAAACCAGGAACAGGAATATTTTGGGGGCCAGTGTTAAGAACTTAATAAAATACTTCCTCCCATGTTTTGGCCTTTCTGCTTCTGTGACTGAAAAAAAAAAGGTTTTTACCTAGAGAAGATAATAGATTGCATTTTTTTTTTTTACCTTCTCAGCCAGCACTATCCAGAAGTTGCTATTTTCTATGTTGGATGACATCTTGGCCAAATCCATTCATCTGGCCAAATATATTATCACCATATAAAATGTAAATGCGTGGTGTTCACAATATGTTGATGTGCCACAAATTGCATCAGCATTGTCTTTTGTGTCTTTGATGTTGCACACATTGCCATTGTGACGAGGATTTTAGTTTGATTTATTGTGCTGCTCTAAAAGGTGGATAAAGCATTCATCCAAAACCAGTGAAAATTTGCAAAGAACAAAATCCCCGCACTTTTATCTGCATTTGAAGCTGCATTCGATTTCTTTTATTGTTTTATTACTTTGTTGCAGTTACAGTCATGGTAACAAGAGGAAGTCTTTTCTTAGATATTCTGATTCAACTCAGATGACCACATTTATATGCACCATTTTTAAGATGGACACTTATATTTAGCTTAACACTTGACGGAGGCTGCTGTAAACCCGAAGTCCTCCACTTGTTTGGAATCATGCTGTGGTAATGTCAGGCACGAACAGGTGGCTGCACAGGTTAAAAATACACTCGGACGTCTAGTGGTTGTGGCTGCTTTTAGTGGGAGGAGCAATGGAGCAGTACAACACCGAGAGGTGGAGTGACTCAGTTAAATTAACACCCTTTTAGTTTAGTTGCCATGGTTGCCTTGTGACAGCATACACCTTGGAAATGTCACATTCTCTCTCTCGTCGCCCGCTCATATTCTGAGGAACATTGCCACTTGGAAACTGATATCATTGTTTCCGTCTACGTGTGTGTGTGTGTGTGTGTGTGTACGCGCGCGTGTATGCGACTGTGTATATCCCGCTAAGCAGGCTGTGGTTGTAACAAAAGGTTAAACACTTTCTCTCGGGAGATTTATGTTTCGGGAGTGTGCCAATTTCAGGACGTTCCCTTGACAAGCACTCGGCGTATGGCACTGAATGATGTTCAGAGGTGAAGCACAGGCCACCCCGGGCCAAAACCAGACTTACGCAGTTGGCAGCTGGTATGCGACGGCCGACTCTTGAATGAAGCTCCAATTGAGCTAATGCACAGCAAGAGTCCAGCCCTTTAATGCACACTTGAACAAAACCACACACCTTTTCCTCCCAGCTCTGTCATAGCAGAACTCACACGTCTGTTTTTTACCCACACAGCAATTTTCCGTGATTACAGAGGCTGCTGCTCCTCCACCTCCGTCAGCAACTATATGGGGTGGAGAGACAAGGTATAAATCTGCAGCCAATCGACTGAAAGTGAATTGCGGCCTCTGCCAAGTTATAGCTGGGCACACAAAGGCCATATTTCACCTGTATCAGTCGTGAGCGAAAGGGAGTGAGTGTGGATGAGAAATATTAGGGAAATGAATATGACAAAGCTCATGGATAAGAAACGTTATCATATTTCACATTTTGGTGACGTCGGTTAGTCTGACATTTTATTTTCAGAATGACTGGATCAGGTAGTTTAAAGCTACCAGGACTACATTTAAAACCTCCTCTGTCTTTTGTAGCTCAGTAATTAGTTACTAAAGCTTGTAGTTATATTATTTGAAATAACAGGCTGTGGTTGTTTTTTTCCTTGTTTGTGATGACATTATTATTTTGCTGTTGCGTAGTTGATATTAACCACACCCAAACATTAAGTAACAAGCTGTCCATCGAGTTGCTGTGTTTACAAACTGAGACAATACTTACACCCAATGCTGGATGAAAAGTATTCAATCTTGAACTTAAAAAAAAAAAAATAAGTGTAAGATTAAGATTTTATGTCTTGAAGTTTAGTGTTGGGTTTAGTTTTCTGAACAAAAACATTCTAAAAGAAAATGTCATTTAATGTCTTTGCAGTGAAGAGCTGTATATTTAGATAGCTCATCATATTGCTGGCTGTGATGAGTGAGAAGCCATTTTGAAAAATGCAGAATCAAAAGCAGGAAAACATTATCAAATGTTTTAGACCGAACACTTCCTGAGTGCCTCAAGCAAGCTTTGTTTGCATCACAACTTCTCCCTGGATGCAGATTAGGAGCTTTCTCCTCTATTGGGTTGTTGAACAATACATGCTCAAACAGGCAGCCACACAGAAACACTCTAGAGAAGGACGAGAGTTTGTTCGCAAAACCTTTTGCTGCAGCTGCATAAGGGAGTCTTTTTTCTGTGCCGTCTTAGAGTCCTTTGGCTGATTAAACGGTTCCCATTGCCAAAGTTGTTCAATGTGATTCCCAAAGCTTCAGCAGAGTCTGCCACGGTAACAGAAACAAAGGTGTTGCAGCAGTCAAGCAGCTCAGACTTGGCAGCAAAGAACAGCACCAACAGTAAGACACCGAATCCAAGTAACAACAGGAATCTGCTATCTCCCAACTTGAAATTACTGATATTGTTTTTGCCTCTAACATTTATGGAGTTTAGTGTTGATAATTAGGGATTTAAAAGGTGAGATGGAACAAAAAGAATATTTTGACTTTCATATTAGGCATTTCCATGTGGGGTCTGAATTGATCCAGAAATTCTCCATCACAATAACCTGTAGCTGTAAAGCACAAGCTGCAGGAGAAACCTTCCTTCTTGTCGTGCATAATAAAAATCAACCCTTTTCCAGACAAACAAAATTAGACTCCTAAAATTAAATCAGCCAAGCCATTTTACAGGTTTATTACATAAATAGATCATATTTCTGGATTAGAGGCCTGTTTGTTGTAAGACAACAGCTTGTGTTAGTCTAATCAGGCATAACGTATTTGGCTGCTTGTTTAAAAACGACAGAAGAATGAAGAGGTTGATTAATCCTCTCAATATCTCATGAGTCCAGGTATTTATAACATTTACACTGGCCTATTTTTCACCACTTATTCATGCATAATCTCTGGTATGTGGATTCATGTCAGCCATCTCTCTTCACAAAGATTGCAGTTTGACTTTGTCTGCTAAAAACTGATGCTCTATAATGACAGAAAAGCCCACTGTGAGGCAAGGAAGGGAATGGAAAATAAAGAATTAAATGAGAAAGTATGACTTGATTCAGATGCAAACAACTCTCATAAACCATGTCTTTTCTGGATTATAGCATCTGTATCTGTAGAAAATCCTCTCTTGTAACATAAAATAAGGATGCCTCACTGTTTGCACTGTAAAGACTTTTTAATCTTGCTCCCTGAAATGCATGGTTAAAAGTGATTACGGTAAATTGAATCAGGTCTGATACACTTTCTTTTTGTCTATTTCTGTTCCACTCTTTCTTTCTGTCTGACTCTATTTTTTTTTGTTTTAGTTTCTTATTATTGTCTAATAAAAGCTGATTACCGCGTCAGCTTTTATTAAAAACTGTAAAATATTTGCCAACACTTAAGCAAACTTGTTTGGTTGTGTGAATACAGTGTTACAGGAATACAACTACTTAAGTTAAAAGCCTACAGGGTTCTAGAAACCCTGTAGAAAGTAAATAAATTAAACCAACATAAACTTTCAAACCACATCCATGTAATAGCTGTGCCCAAGTTTGTACCTTTCACACTAAAAAAAAAAATTCCCCAAACCAAGCTTGATTTGAATAGATTTAAATGTGCAACGGAGCCCAAGCTGCTCCTGTCGCTGTTGATTATAAATTTGCATGGCAGAGACAGAACTGATCTGTGAGCAGAGTCCTACATTACCTGTCAACGTCAGCCTGTGCGGGGTTGTTTCCTCTTTGCTTCCTCTTGCTTTATTGTCCGTCTGCGGCTGTTGTCTTACAGGTTTAACCCAGCTAATATTATAAATACAGGAGTAGTTATAAATAATAACTTAAATTACTGCAGCTGTTAAATTTTTCCTGAAAAAGTCTCACGCTAATCCTTATCTGATATTTCAACTTGTCTTCAAGCTATGTCTGAAGGCATGATGCAAAGCACATGTAGATGTATTGTAAATATAGGGATCTGTGTGATCTGCACCTCAGAAATGGAGAAGGATTTTCAGGTTTGTGTGTGGACGCTGGGTCTTTTGTTCTGTGTTGCCCTGCAATGACCCATTCAGAGTGTACCGCTCTCTCACTCAGCGAATTACACAGCTGAGCCTGGAAAAGTGTGTACTGAAGACCCTGACATGTCTGATGCATTTCTTGGTCTTCATTGTTTTCTTACAAACCTCTGAGGCCTTCTCTGGATTTATACTAAGATTAACTTACTCATTAATGGTTAGTCTGTGGGCTGTGGTGCTGTGGTGCAGTTGGTAGAGCTGTTGCCTTGCAGCAAGAAGGTTCTGGGTTCAATTCCCAGCCTGGGGTCTTTCTGCAAGGAGCTTGCATGTTCTCCCTGTGCATGCATGGGTTCTCTCCGGGTACTCCAGCTTCCTCCCACAGTCCAAAAACATGACTGTCAGGTTAATTGGTCTCTCTAAATTTTCCCTAGGAGTGTGTGTGCATGGTTGTTTGTCCTCTCTGTCTTTGTGTCCCTGCAACCAACTGTCCTTTCCAATATGATGACTGCACACACTGACATTGCGATGACAATATGTTTTAAATATATTGTGCAGCCCATACGTCTCAATGCATTTAGCTAAAAGATACAAGAATCCTGTAAGGTTTAATTGTTCCATCGTCCTTCTCCTCCTATCTACTTAAAGCAATAACCAAGCCCAGTTGCCATGACAATCCAACAGCTTGTTTTTCGTAACACCCCCCTCCCGGCAAGGATTTTACTGCCATCCCTGCTCCAAACCAGGTGGCTGCTTTCCTCTGAGAGCCCTTTCAAATTAAAGCATTCAGTGGAAAGACTTTAAAGCCCAGATCAAACTTCCATTCTCTCTTATCTGACGCTTTGATGGAGACCTTTAATGGCTTCCGTTGCTCATCAGTTTGTTTTTGTGTTAATGTGGCTCTTAAAACTTAAAAGGAAACTTTAAATGCGTATCCTGCTCATTTTTCAATTAAAGCAAGTATCAATGTTCTTTCCCTTTTTCTTCACGGGTTTTAAACTAAGCAGAGAAGCAAATGTTCCCCGTTTTGTTACGCAATTCGGTTTTCCTTTGTTGTAATTGAAACTATGCAGTGTGGACCACACTTCCGTCTCAGTAATTAATTTCTTCCATTCTTTTTTTTCCCCTCAGTTTTTCATCTGCGCTGTCACAGGGAAAAATATGAAAAATTGAATTGAAGGAGTATTGTCGTCAGAACCTTATACTTTAAATTATCCACACTTCTTCTGCAGGAAGCCTTGGGGAAATTCTACTGTTTCATACCAGTATAAATAATTTTGCTGTTTTTTGTCTTTGTGCTACTTGAAGGATCTAATAAAGAAGAAGAAACCCAATTTTTAGGAGCGTTTAGATGCAACACTAATGCATGTAAAATTCCAGAGTTTCTATAAATGGTGTTGCACATTAATCTGGGCGCATCTTCAGATGACTCAAGTGTCTGTATGAGTCTTCCCACCTGGCTAAATATTACATTAGCATGAAAAATCCAAGTTCATAACACTTTGAATTTATTAGCCATCAAAACAGTCCTTTGCAATATGAATACTGTGCACACTGACATTGCGATGATGATATTTTTGTGATCTATTGTGTACCCCTTCACGAGCTGTTTCTGTGTTTTATCTTCATTTATCTTTTTGTCTGATCACTCGCTTAAATGACTTTTGGGAACAGCATTTGACCAGAGGAGTGAACGTGAGTGTTGTGACCCACAAGCTTTTTCTGATGGGGTTTTGAACACAGTAAAATCATCAGATGGATGGATATTTGCTTGAAAATAATCTAGATATCCCTGAAGATACCAGTCCCTCCCAAAGAATAGTTCCCTTCATTCTCTTGTGGGGATGGAAAATGAGCTTTTGGTCAGTTGAGTTTGTCGATATAGTTCAAACTGTTTTATTTTTTAAGACTCTTTTCCACAGACCTCATCAATGTCTAGGAGACAAAACCTCAGACACTCTAGCAGCGGGTTCCATGGTTTAGTAAATCAAAAACATAGATTTGCAATAATTTTGCGCAGATGTTTTATTTAACGAGAGTAAACCAATCATAGGAGTCCGACCTACGTACGTGCTTTAGATCTGTTTATGCTTAAATACTCCAGATGTAAATGGTTGCATTATTCTTGCAGTTTGTCACTAAGCACTGCAGGAGTCTGCTAATGACCAATCCTTTTAAATCAAGTGGATTCAAGCAGGGAAACATCCAACACAGGATAATCAGTGGCAGGAATTGCTTAACACATTATAGGGAATGTTTACAGCTGACTTTAATATTCTGTATCGTCTGTGTCCTGTCGCATCAGCAAAATCACATTTATGTCTCATATCAAAGTCTTAAATTGGAAACTACAATTTTGTGTAATTTTGTTCTGATTAAATTGAAGATGCTTTTTTTGTAAATCATTGGGGATTTACAATAACTTCCTTGTTTGTTTCGGCGTTAAAATGGAGGAAAAAAATTCAAAATTAATTAAACTTGAATAATGGGCAATCTGATATTAAATAGAGTAACTATATATTGGATATAATAAGTAATAGTTGCGAAGAAGTGAGCAGCATTTTTGCATTTTTGTCTGACTTCCATTTTTATTTTCACTTCTAGGGGCCCAGTGGTTTTCATTTAGGAAACTACTTCCTTCCTTAATGACAAAATGTCCCTTTTGTTGATTTACAAGGGACAGAGTAAACCTTATTATGTGAGCAAAATGAGACTGATAAAGTGTCTTGTTAGTCAACATGAAGATTTCATTAAGTTCAAAAGCTTCATCCGGAAAATGAAAAAAGTCTTAAATAATTTTCAATGAACATGTTTAGCCTTTCTGAGTTTCACTTTATTCTCGCTGTCCTATTTGGCGTGCAGATGATCACACTGCACTGATTCGTTACCCTTGGTGCTATTGTTGTTTAGCCTCTTTGCCCTTCTCTTTTCTAACGTTTTCCACTCTTAACTGATGCGTAAGACATGCTTTTCCACATTCGTTGCAAGGCCTCAGTGAATTCATTCTGCTGGAGGCATCAGTACAATTGATGGCTTACACTCAAGTCCCAATTTGTTAATAAGGCAATTACAGGCTTTTTGCTTTTGAACAATGTTCAGGGCTTCCTGCACATAAAGGAATGACCAATTGCTCTAATGAGCGACAAGGAAAAGAGGTTTTAACTGCATTGCAAAGACCTAGAGTGGTCAATTGGATTGCTAGAACAGAAAACCACAGATAACAAATGAGGCCATAATGTCCTCTCACTACACACATCTGCTGTTTCCATTTGAAGAAAAATTCAATAAAATCATATATATGCAGTTTCTCATTTTTAAAATGCTGAATAACTTCCCAGAATCCTCTTTTTTGCATTTAATGCCACGGGGGAATATAGCATCTACAAACCTTGATATATTACCAAATTTATTTAAAATAATTAAATGTGCTTTACAGTACTAGGCTTTGTACTAAAGAACACTGAAGTCATACATCATCTCGCAGAAGTAATCAAAGCCCTTGAACATTTTCACATTTTGTCATGTTACACTTCAAACTTCGGTGAATTTTATTTAGCTTTCCCTTTAAATTAAACACAGATTGACTTTTGAAACCTGTTGCACATAACTGTATTTATACATTGGAGCTAGTGGTTGTACTGTCACAAAATGCGCAAAAGTTCTTACTTACGCCTGCTCTGCAAGATTTGACGTTTCGGTTCAGTGTTGGTTGACATAGTAATTATGTCTGTCAATAACGCTGTTGTCCATCTCTATATTATTTTTTCTTTTGGATGCCCCTCTTTTCCGAGCGCGGCTCCATTTCCGCTTGAGCAGCTAAGTGTGTCACAAATGTGGGTCACTTGTCTTCACTCCTCACTAAAGTCAATTCAGTTTGGTGAACTGATATGAAGGTATCAAATTTAAACAGCTTTGAGGTGCTCAGGGGCAAGACGAAAGGCACAGCAGACGGCCACACTTAAAATACCAGCTCCTCCCTGAGAGCCTTCCTCGACAGATGCATAACAGGAGGAAGAGGAACAACACCTGCCCCCTTACAGCGGAGACAGAGACGGATTTGGACAAACCCATTTTTAATTGTTCATCAGCAAAATACGAAAGGGCCATTAAAACCTTTCAAGCAGATTTCACTTTATAACCACATCATGGTTTTCTAATAATTACTCTGTGTGCATCAGAGGTTTCTGTCTCCTATGAATCCGATGACAAACACAATTATCTATGGTTTCTCTGACAGGAAAACAAATAAACTTTATCCGGCTTCCGAGTGGCGGTAAGCGGACTATGAAGCACGGCCACTACATCAGCATAGGGATTATTAGAGACTAATGTGCATTCTGATTTATTGAAATTTTATTTGTTTTTCAATTTTAGCATCCATTCTTAAGCCACCGTTCTTCAGTTTCTCTGCTAAAAGTTAACAGAATGATATCTTCTCTTTGCAAAGGTTTTTTGATGAGTTGGTAATTATAAAGATAACTTTTTTTTTTTCTTTAAGATTTTTTTTTGCTCTAGTGGCCATTATTTGATAGTTAATCGACAGGAAAGTGGGCAATGAGAGAAGGGGGAAGACATGCAGCAAAGGTCGCCAAGGCTGGCAATCAAACCTGCTACAGCCGCGTCGAGGACTAAAGCCTCCATATGTGGGTTGTGCTTAACCCCTGCGCCACTACAGCACACCTTATAAGGATAACTTAAATGTTTTTTTTTTTTCTTTTGAATAAGTAATACCACACTGGAAGTATTTGGTTCCACTGGTGCTGCTTTAGTTATTTTGTTTATGCAGCCAACATTAGGGAATATTTTTGCCTCATCATAGATGTGTTTATTACAGAACCTTAAGCAATTTTAAAATGATTTGATGTGCTGACTAAAGCAACCGTCTTTGCCGTCCGTGTATATCCTGTCGTGCCAGACGGTCTGCTGCTCTACCACATTTTGTTGAATGACTTTCAAGAGATTTTTGGCAGGTTAGTTTAACCATCTGCTCATCACTACCTCTGTAGCCGCTTGGCAAACTCACAGTCCTGTCAACATCAGCCATAAGAGGCAGGGTAAATGTGAAGAAAGCATCCAATGTCATTCCCTTTTTTCTTTTAATAAGGTAATATATCCAATTTTCTTATAGGTGTCCTTAACCGTGTCTGTTTAATGGTCAGAGTAATTCTAAAATAAGAACCTTAGCTTCCTGAACTGAAGGAAGATTCTCCCTCATATCATTTTAATAGCCTTGTCAGAATTCATCTTCTTTAATATATTTTTATAAAAGACTACATTTCTACTAGAACTGTAAATAATCTCTTTCACAACAAGCATGAGTTTTGATTACTCACTGGGTGTCCACAGTAAATACATTTGTTTGAAACTAACCATTCGCAACAATACAATTAATTGTTGTAAAAGCTATTAGGTTATGTTATACACTTTATATTTAGGTTTTTATGTATGTTTCCACTGTTTTTCCTCAGTCTTGCTGTCATAAATGTAGACAGGCCTCTATCAGAAACAGTATAACACGACTGCATTTCTGGTGCTGTAAGAAATGTCTTATTTCTTTTCACTGAGTCAACGCGCTATCTTCTGCTCTCTGTCTTTATCCTTCCAGCAGTGTGATTTAAAAAAGAGAAAAGGCAAGTGCAAGGAGAAGGGAAGGATCAGAAGAAAAATGTTTAAGAGTCGCAGAGAGAAAGAGAAAGACAGACAGATTTGCCTGTAGAAAGAAAATAGGAATGCATTTTTTTAAGCAGCCTGCTTTTGTCCTGACTTCAAAGGCCCTGCATTTTGCACTTAAAACACATCTAAATGAGGTTACATGAAGGATGAGAGCCAACACTGTACTGTACATGCCACTGGATTCGAGCAGAGCAACACATTGACACATTGCTCACTTTCAGCTTATAGAGTGACTATATATGTGGTAGAATTACAAATATCTGGACATTTTCATTTATTTGTGATCTTTTACTGTGGAGAGTAAAATATTCAGGTATAGGAAGAAAGATCAGGCTACGCTGTGCAGATGCCACCAGGATCTTCTGTTTTTTTTTTTGTTTTTTTTTTGTTTTTGTTTTTTTTTATAATGAAAGAAACAAAGTAGAAACTGCTTCAGCACTTATGAATGAAACGGCCTACATGAGGACCTACTGTGTTTGTATCTGATCTGTTATTCAATTATTCTGATTGATTTTCTCTGGGGACTTTGTGCATGTATTTTCAGCTTATACATTCCTGCATGTGTCACCCACTATTGAACCGGGGAGGTGGGATGTCAGATGTTTGTTCCACTGCAGCAGATAAGAGCGTCCCCCGTTGTGCCTTGAGGATGCCGAGGAGATGAGGAGCAGAATTAAACGATGCACTGGAGACTGACGGAGGGAGATGGAGGGAGAAATCGTGTGTATGTGTGTGTGTTATCTAAACTGCCATCTGCAGACTAGAAAGTTGCTGTTAAGATGTGAGAAGACAGGAGGGAGAGAAAATGAGAAGAAGCTGAGCAGGTACGTATCCATGAAGAGGAAAGGTGAGCCAAATGAGGAAGAGAGGCAAACGTTCAAAGACAGTGGAAGCAGAAATGTGACAAACAATATGATGGAACCCATGGAAGGAGGAGGAAGCCAAAATCCAGCTAAAATCATAACAAAGGCTGGACAGGAGAGAACAGCGAGCGATGACGGGCAGATGAATCAAACGGCTTTGCTTTCTTTGTCGTCCCACTCTTGTTCCCAGTTTTATCTGTCAGAGGAGCACAATCCATCCCGCGCACCTCAGTACACTCCATCCATCACTGCGCATACAAGTGTGTGTCCAAGATTTGATTGGTAAGTAAGGAAAAGTGTGACCAGAGCGAGCCCAGGAGCCGCTCACATCATCGCTCTCAGTCTTCAGGTGTTTCCAGTGACTGAGCACTGAGGACACTGCAGATTAATGATGGAGATAAGGTGGGATCTGTGTGTGTGGGTGTGTGTGTGTGTGTGTGTGTGTATGTGCAGTTCAAGCATACCTACCAAGGTGAATGTGTGTGTGAGAGCGGGAATTTGTACTCTTATGGATGGAACAAAGATTCCTGCAGCCTTTATCTTCACGCTGGTTTGTTTTGCGGAGCGTGTTGGCTGCTGATAGCCATTATCAGCTGTGGCCATGCTCTTGTTTTGCTCAGCCTCTCTGTTATTTCTACCATTCCCCTTTTCAGTCCCTCCTCTCCAGGTTTTCTCATTTTGGTCTTCATTTCTTCTGACCCCTAATCTCTTTGTCCTGTTCTCATCTCTCTTAAGAAAGTAAAAGCTCAAACTGATTAGCAAAGTCAAGCGAGCCTACCTTTCCATGCCTTATTTTCTACCCAAGTCTTTTTATCTGCACTGAACCACATCATAGAACGGCAAAATTTAATCTACATTTATATGCAAGTTTCTTAACAATTAGACTGTAATGGAACTGAGTTGCTGCAATTCCACCAAGATAAATTTTCTAATAACCTCATTATTTCTGCTGTCTGTAAATGAAGATTCTCTTGCTGATGAAGCGAATGAGTGGCATAGCAGTGTGCGCTGCCTTTGTTTCCCGCTAACAACTAGTGTGCTGCTGTTAAATAACAGGATATGATGTGACAGTAGAAACAATGGAGATGTGGTGAAAAAATATTTTAATATTTTTTATAAATCTGTTCTGGGGAATATTAATACATGAAAAATGCCTGAAATGTGGTTTGTTAGAGTTTGAGGGTACACACACAGGCAGTGAAAGAACAGTCTTCACTACATACATTTTTATTCTTCTCCCTGTCTAACTTGACTTGAAAGCACTATATGGTACACTACATTTAAAAACCAAAAACTCAAACAAAAGTATTCATACTCCTATAACGTTTGGCTTCAGAGGTTTAGTGAACATACAGCATCATGAAGACCAAATCAGACGAAAGACTGAATCGGGATGCAGTTCTATAAACCAGGGTTTGGTTACAAAACATTTCCCAAGTACATCATGCAAAGCGCGGTTCAATCAATTATCCAACATAGAAAGAATGCGGCACAATATGGCGGCTCCCACATCCCATCTCCACAGCTTGAGATGGAACAACAACCGAGAAATCTAACCTTTATGAAAGAGTGGCAAGAAGAAAGTCATTGTTGAATGAAATCCTTAATATGTGGAAGACAGAACAAACATTTGGATGGAGGTGTTCTTGCGAGGTTAGACCAAAATCAAACTTTTATGTCACTGCGTTGTGGAAAACAAAAGCTGCATAGCCTCAATGAACACGTTGTTCCTTTAAGTGAATGCATTTTGGTAGCTGCATCACGTTGAGGGGAGGCTTGTCTGTGGGAACTGCACTGGAAGTTTATGGCAGATGCCACAAAAGGCTCGAGATCTTTGTCGCAGGTTTTCCTCCAAAAGGACAGCAACCTTGCGCACACAACCACAGCTACAAGGAAATGATTTACATCAAAGCATTTATGGGTGTTAAAATGGCCCAGTCGAAGTCCAGACCTGATTCTTATAGAAAAACCTTACAAATTCCTCTTCAAACACTCTCTGACTGAGTTTGAGCTATTCTCCAGAGATTTCTGGCTTCTCAGTGTTAAACATTTTAAATCAATTCACAGTTATGAATGACGTCGTGATGATCTGTGACATAAAATTTTGTTAAAGTACGTTAAGGTTGTAAGACTGCATCCATATTAGTCAAATATTAATATCATTGCATTCATGGGATTGCTCTCCACACTTTTGAGATTATGCACTGTGCCTATATCAGACAATGCCCAAATGTAGTAATAGTGACAATTGATTGATCGAGCTTTGTGATTGGCTGGGAAAAAAAACAAAAAACATTCAATGAATACTTTTATTAGCACTTCTATTTAAATTTGCCGATAATGATCTTTTAACATCACAAATGTCTATTTTTGCTAAGAAACCATTTCCAATTACTTCAGAATCATAAGCTATTGAAAACAAGAATCAGGATGATTATTAAGCTGCATAACTGTTTCTAGGTCGAAACAGTTCAAGTTAAATGAAATGACCCTGACGGATCCAAGTGAGAGACACAGTAAAAGCTTTTTAAATTGTCAAGATATTATGAAAATGAGTCACAGTGTTCCTTTTTGATTAAATTACTTTAGCATTTTACACACAAAACAGTCAACCATTAAAGGGACATTGATAACTCCCACAAGTACTTGCAGCTACAATATTCAGAACAAAGCTGACTTATTTTCATACAGTCAAGTTAGTAGCTCTTCTTGTAGATGAAATGTCATCTTAATATTTTGTCAATAGAAGGAAATCAAGGATATGAATTTTTAAAAGCCTCTTAAGAAAAAAAAGTGTGATGTAAAAGCTAAAACTTAAACTGAAAATCCTTCCAAGGAAAGAGACTTTTTGTATTGTACAACTATAAGTAGAAGCAGGTAAAAAAAAGCATATTTATGCTAAATGCACATTGCTCTTGATCATTGCCTTATGCTTAAGGTTGCTTAAGATTATGGGAGTTCTGTTTTCTTTTAATAAGACAGTAGCAGCTTTCCTTTCCCACCTCTTTAAATGTCACAGAATCAGCAGAGGCAGATAAAACTGGCTTGTGATGTCTCATTGCTTTCACATGTACATAGTCTGAATACAGCACATATTCCCTACCTGAAAATAAAAAGCAGTACATATTTTTTTTTTTTCAAAAGTCAGGAAACCAAAACCTGAGGCAAAATAGAGGACATTTAAAGTAAACAAGATAGATGCTCTTTCGTCTGTTTTACTCAAGCACATCAGGTATGTAACTTTATCACTGACAGGTTGTTGGAGTTGCTCTATTGCAGCATTTCTCAAAGTCAAGACTTTGGTCTGGGTCCGCTCTGAACAGCATGTCAATCCAAACCCAGCTGACGGTGCAGAAACTGAGCTGAATCGTGGAATTTGACATAAAAATGCTGAAACATTACAACGGCTTTGTGACACAGAGTTAACCGTGTGTTGGTTACCTGAGCAAAGAACAACGTCCAGAAACTTTGAAGAAATAAAAGGACAAGGGAAAAGAAAACCCTCGTACTTGTTACTGTTGTTTGTCTGCAAATTATAATAGATTTATTAAACAACTGTGGATCACGTTACATTGTGTAGACAGTTTGTGTTTTATGAGAATAACTTTTTTCATTCCTTTCATGTAAAACTTTTATAACAAAATCCTTAGGGATAAGTGATGGGTGTTTTGGGGAGCTTTACAAAATTATTAAATTCCCAATGAATTGGGGTTAATTTTTAAACCATCCATCCACTGTCTTTGCCACTTTTATGTGCAGAAGGCATTGGCGTTTATTTTGTAGTGCATGGAATTATTGAAGATAAAAATGGAATTTACTAAATAATATGTCCTGTTTAAAGAAATATACAACTCACGTAAGCTGTTCTTAACTTATTTATTTCTTGGTTTACCTCAGTTGTTTAGCTATTACTTGGTCTTGCTGCTCTTTAAGTTCAATTTATTTACTTATTTATGTTCTCTTCTTTTTTTTTTGCAAAGCAATACACTTTTATATGTTGAGGAATGAAAATGGTGGTCAATTTTAAGTTCAAATTTCTTAGAAAGTTAAGAGTTCTCATTGCATTTTCCTGCCAGAAATAAGAGCAGCTTTGAGTCACTACTAAACAGCTCAGGCAAGCACCATTTTTGCTTTGCTTGTGAGCTGTAAACAAATATAATAAAAAGATTTGCTCATCCCCAGGGTTCTGGGACTTTTAGCCTCACCCAGAAATCACATTTTGATCTCTGACCATAAAGTTTGCAAAGCCCACTTCTATAGGAACCTATGAGTGGTGTAGCAGAGAGGATGCAACTCTTAAACAAGTTCAAGTACAACTCTCCATGAGCCACTTCCCCTCATAACAGGATGTTTCCAGGCAGCTGAGTGTCAGTGGAGGACCACTTACAGAGATGGGCACAGCACCTGCACAGCTTTAGTGTCTTTTGTTATATAAAAGTAATAGCTCTGTTTATGATAACGGGCGTCACTTCCATGGCAAGGATCTTTTGACCTTTTGACTAAGAAGCTGTGAAAAGAATCTATATTGAAATATGGTTGTAGGATATATTCTTGCCTGTGTAACGCAGTCCCTGTCTGAATAATTCATTTACAAGTTATGTTCCCAGCCACAGCATGAGGGCATTAGGGGTCCTCTTCATGTTATACCAGTTTGCATAAAGTAGTTAGTGCATTTATTTAATTCAAGGCCTGAACATTCATCAGCTGATGGATAATAACGTTTTTTTAATTAGAAATGCAATTAAAGCGATGCACATTGATTTGCTATGTTTTGACATCAGGCGGTGTGACAGCTGTGTGTACTGTTGGGCTCACCGACTCTGGAGCAGACATCTAACCCTTTATTTTCTGTACGTATTTTCACCTTTGCCTTCCTTCTGCCCTTGCTGCATTTGTGTCTTGTCTGATTCTTTTCTCGGCAGAGCTTTAGATCTCTGTTCAGCACATTCTGAACCTGCAGGCTGTCAGGCTTGCTGTTGGCAAATGAGCAAGCTGACCTGTAGATGTCATCCTCCCTACTTTTCTGGTATAATTCTCTAAATCTTAGACTTCCACCCCATGTTTTCTTGACGTTTTCTACCCTTTTCTGTACCATCAGTTCATGCACTCACCACTTGTACCAGTAAAGCTGTGAACAATTTTAGCTTCATAGGGCTGATAAACCTTCTGTCATCCAACTATCAAGCTTGCACGACCACTGTATATTGTCAGACAAGATTTATGTAAAGTGATCGGCTGTAGTTTTTGCATGGAGACAAATAAATTACACCAAATTTCTTTAGATTCGGTTCGTTTTTCAGAAAAAATATGAATACTTTTAACAAGGTCAAAATTTTGAGCATGATATGTTAACTGAAACAAAAAAATCTGTATTTTCTCTTCTTTCTTATGCACTTCTTGTTACTGTGCACTATTTTATTTTATATTTGTATCATGTTCGAATAAAATTTCATTTCATTTCATTTCATTTCAAAATGTTTAATTTAAGCTCAAATATCAACATACACCCTCACTGCTGTTTGGTTCAACACTCTTCAGCAAATTGTAAAGAAACTGTCTGTTTTGATCTAATTATATCTATTTTACAACTTTTGCTGTATGTGTATGTTTTTGGGATCCTTGCTCCAGTAGACAATCAGTAGACAAGTTCCAACAATCTAGTTATTGAATTGAAGTGACTCTAGAAAATTTGGAGGTAGTCCTCTCAATTTAATATTTCCCTTGCTCTGCCCAATTCACCAGCATCATTGGCAGCAAATCAGTTCTGTAGCATTATGCTGCCACCACCGTGCCAGATAAATGATACAGTGGCCCTGCATCCTCTCATTGTGGTTAAATAGCTTAATTTTCCTCTCACCTTCATCCGCAGTGCAGCTGCTTGTCCATGGAGAGAGCTGAAACTTTTAAGACTAAGATTTAATCAAGATTTAATCTGTCGATGTTGGAGCCAGGGTTTGTTCTCCCTCTCGGTTCATAATGTTGTACAGTATAGTGAGGCAGCTTGACATCCATGTGGGACAGCTATGGTTACATGCTTGGACACACTTGGGTGTTTTTCAGCATGAAAATGACCTCATATGCACATCAACAGTGTCTCTGGAATAGATACTGTAATAACAATAAGTTTCTGGAATAGCACTGACCACAGCCCTTCTTAAAAGCTTTGTCTATGCCAGAAAACCAACCAATTTAATGAGCTTGGCAAATTCTGATGAGAAGAGTACAAAAAAAATTAAATGTGAGTCATGCCTGGCTTGTGTTAATGACTACAAAGTGTATACGGTTTCACTGTAATTTGTGTGTGTGCATATTTTAGCCGAAAATTTTAATCTTGTGCGCATTAAAGGTCCATGTCTGTTCATTAAGTTGTTCCTTCCTCAAAGACAAAAAAAAAAATGCAGTATTTTAAAGTAAAAAAAAAAATTAGTATGACATTCATGCCGACGAAGAGAAAACATACACAAAGAGTTCGAATAGAAGGAACGTTCTGTCTCAAAACGGGTCAGTGGAAACGGTCTTGCCACTTGTTGTGCGTTTCATTTTCGGAGGAAGCTCGTTGCAAACGGTGCGTACCGCTGCAGACACAAACAGGCGTAGAAAACAGCGCCTAAGGCCAGTGCAGGTTAAGCATGTTCATTAATTTCTGTTGTTTCTCTCCCCGCTGGCCTTGCTTCGCTTCTTGGACGTGCCGTGGTTCTTAATAGGCTTTCGAACTGCGCTCACAGTTTTTGTTGCACACAGAAAGGCCCAGAGAGCTGGAAGGAAATCAGAGACCGTGCCACAAGAGGGAGAGTGATGAATAGAGATGACTTCAGTGAAAACATAAAGAACACATGTCCAAGAAATTGGAAAACAAAATAATAATAAATCCATCTCCGAGAATCAAAGTTTGAACTTGTTTGATTTTAATCAAGTTTGGCTTTAATTACCCTACTACAAAGTAAAAAGATTCAGTTTTTAATGACATCAGTGAGAGTTCACACCCTTAATCAAAAATCAGAGCTTGATATCCTGGAAATGGTGCAAAGAATATAATTGTGGTCACCCACATAAGATGCTTGTGACCCATACAGGCTGTTTACCGTTTTTTTTAAGTCAACTTTAGAGGCTAACAGATGACGTTTAGCCAGATTAAAGGCTGTGTTAACTCTGCAGGGCTAGAAAGCACAAAAAAACAACTCTATCAGCAAGATACTTCCTGAAGCTCCACGGTTGCACCAAGACCCCCTGTGGAGCTTCATCTCTCTAAAGAGACTTCAAAGGCAGGCCCAGTGTAGGTGTTAACCTTTGACTCAAAGGCTCTTTCTGGTCAAATGGGAACAGATTAATTGATGCTAAACATGCTGCAGTAAAGGGAGAGCTTGTACATCGCATCATTTGAAGCAAATATTCACATCATCTTAAATATCTGCATCTAAAATGGGCCAACTGGAAACTTTTCCTGAGAAACCTTGTTGCCTCTGTATGTCTGTTGTGCAGATAAAAAATAATAATAATTCACAGTTATTCAATATTACTTCAGGATTTATTATATTTGTGATATTGTAACAAGAAAAAGGATTAAGTGACGTTTGTTATACCTGCAACTATTTGTGTTTTTCATATCTTCCAGGCACTTTCATATGTGAAAAAGATAGAAACGTGAACTTATGTGCTGAGGACTCGCACTATATATGCATCTGCAGATAAGGAAGTATGGTCAGGTGCAATTTTCCACCCACCTCACACAGTTGATCAGATAAACATGTTGTGGCTTGAAATAGAGTCAGGCGCCCCTCCATTGGCTCTTGACTCGTCAGATAATGCTAAGGGAACTCATGGTTGACTCTGGTTAATTTTCCACCTCATGTCCTGGTTTCCTTTTGGAGAGATGGAGACTATGATAATTCAGACTGATTTAGGAAGTGGTTACAGAAGGAAGGTACACACTGCAGTCAGGGCGGTTGCACTTTGGGTATTTTCAGTGCCAGAAAAAAATGCCAACAAATTTAGAGTATGGCTGAATAGATAGATCAATGGTGCATTAAAAGAGATATTAACATTTATTCTTTCAAAGCTTGGTAGCTAATTTATGGAGGGATAGTCTTCAAATTAAAGTTAAAGCTCGAGTTCGTTCAAAACCATTATCCCAATGCAATAAATTGTGCACCAGTGTTGCTAAGGACCAAATTTAAAACAAGTAGTGGTCTAAAGTGGCAGGAAAGATTTAGTCTTATTTAATGTGAGAGAATGGTAAGACTATCTTTTATTAGTACATTGCTTTAAAATATGTAATTTAATTACATGTGGGGTCAATGTTGAGATGAAAAATGGAAACCTGACTTGTCGTCAGCTAAAAATGTATTGGAGAAAAAAAAGTTGTGTAGATCAAAACAAGAGACACACTGCTTTCCCAACAAAAAGCCACCTGCTTAAAAAGTTATTTTTAAATAATATGGAAGTTATTTAACTCTTAACTACTGCAGTGGACCAGGGTTTGTTTCTTTGAAAAGCTGTGTGAGAAGGGTCCTTAAGAAACTCTGAGAGATGAAAGAGCGAGGCTTCAGAGGGCCCAAGATGGGACCATGAGTGACCTTTCTTAATTTCATCTTATGGTTTATGTTTAAAGCGGACTTCGTTAAGGTTCGAGTGTCAACAACCACTCGCACAGCTGAGTCCAACCAAGCTGTTGCTACATCAAAGCCTCATGCAGCTGAACATTGTTTGTTTAAAATATTTTGCATCTATCTATATTTCTGCATAGTTAACGGGAATATTTATTGCACGTCATTGTATCTGCACTTGGGAGTATTTGCAGAACTTGGGAAGCTTATTCTATTTTTGTTTTATGCATTTGCTGAGCAGTGTCTGTCTTCACTGAATTCCTGTCATATGTCCTAGGATTTTGAAGCTATGTGATTAATACAACCGCCTTCTTTACTTATGCACGGACACGCTAATATCACGGACACCATGCACAGGTGGTTGGTGAATTTGAGAAGGGTTCCTCAAATCATTTCAACCATCCATAGTATCGTTAATACATATTACATTTTCCTTTTACTCTAAAACAGCTTTGAAACCTTTAAAAATCCGTATTTAAAGTATAAATCTGTTTTCTGCTGCTTTTCAGGATACAGACCTGCTGGATATTACGTACATAAAAGATGCCAGAAATGGAAAGTGCACTAAAACACCAAAGGTAAGATAAATGATTTCTGTTGTTTACCATGTCTGTGTATTTTTGTTTTGCACTAAACTACTAAATAAAGCCAGAAAAATAACCCCAAAAACCCTTTGTAAAAAGCCTTCAAAATTGACCAATCCTTCAGTGTAGTAAGATGGCTGCACAATGAAAGTTTTAGAAAAAACAAGCAGTTTGATTACATCTATTGAGATGTAATTGTTCTTCTTTTCTGAAGGACAAAATAGGAAAGACAAGTGAAAATGCCATTTTATTAGTGTGGGAAAATAGGTACCAACATAAACTTCTATTATAGAGCATTAATTAAAAACTTAAAAACAATTAAATCTTTTTTTTTTTTTTAAAAAACAAAGGTACATGAAAATCTCAATATATCTTGCCAGTGAGTAGCTCTCCAAAGCTCCCCCTTACAAACTGAAGCAAAAAATGGCATCTTCAAGTTGCACAGTCGCCATAACAACCACTTATTTTAAGACTTTTGCAGATTTCTTTATCAGGGGTGCAAATGTTACAGTGATGATGGTGTAGAGATTAAAACTTTTTTCCAATGTCTCCCTGTGAAACCACATTGTTAACATGGTTATTTTTGCAGAGAAAATGAATTTCATGTGTAGGTGTCAGTCTGACCATGAATCACACACTGTCTGCATCTATATCTAGCAAAGAGTTATAAGAAGATGAGACTCAAATAGGTTCAAGCGGATGGAATAACTGATATTCAACAAGGAGCTCCTGGTTTAAATCAGGAAATAGCGCTACTCTGCTGGTGGTGGTGTTGAAATGAAACTAAAGATTGTGACATCCTGGAGTGCATAATGAAAAAAATAAATACATTTTGAATCTTCCCGCTATGTCCATAGCTTTGTGTGTAGATGGTAAGTACCACAAACCTATACAAACCCATTTTGTAGAGGCGTAGCATGACAATTCACAACACTTAATCCCCACCTCCCAAAAAATGAAGTTGCAGAAAGCTTTTGGATGTTGCATTCATAGGTTGAGTCTGGATGGCAGCAGCTTTATAAGGTTGACTCTGCATGAAAGTGAGGTGAGTGGAGGTTGATCGGAAAGCACCTTGTGAAAGGGAAGTTTGAGGGAATGAGAAGATTCATGCATTTCTAAACAGCTTACAGAGAGATACTGCAAGAGAGAAGGCATGACCATGTGACATGTTTCACTGTCGAAGCATTGGAAATCCATTACTAGGAGATGAAGCAGTTGTGGACCCATTGAAATGGGAGCACCGATGAGACAGTGTCTCAGGAGTTCATGAGAGGAGGAGGGGGAAGAAAAGGGGGGCTTTTGAGGAGATTGTTGAAGATGAAGGCAATTTCAAAAGAGTCAAAGCAAAGGCTGAGAGATTTTTCCTTTGGGTGCCGGTTCAGCAGAAGGCTATAGGAAGGATTATAGGAATGAAGGACGGACACAAAGAGATTATGTGAGGTCAAAAACAGATGTGAGTGAGACACATATGGCACACTTTCATGTTTTTTTTTTAAACATCTCCTTCACACTTCTTAAAAATCATGTTAAAATGAAGGTTGTGAGAGGATTACTGGAGAGACTGACCCCTTTACACATTTTCCTTTTGAAGTGGGTCCTATTAGTTGTACAATATTACATATTAGAAAAGTGAAACAGTGAAATTTAAGACACTAGAAGATGCACAAATATCACAGTAACTTAAGATATTTTGAAGGTAAGCTTAACTTATTTCATTTCTGCTTTTTTTTTTTCAAGATTGTGATTTCTCTAGAAGACCTAGAATCATTACTTCCAGTAGATACAGAGGCACAATAAACCACTTCACTCATCTTCCATCAATATCTTACCCTAATGCTCTCACTGGTCGTCACATAGGTGCACATTATCCAGCTTTGCTGAACTTCACACTTGTATTGCAGGAGTAACAAGTACCGTAAAAGAATGAGTCTCCTTCTTAACATCATTGTCAATTCCATGCTACAGCTTTTAGCTTTCATCAGAGACACACTAATGAGGACTGCAGAGCTTCAGTCAGTCATTTGGAAACAGAACTGGAACAGATTTGTTTGGCAGCTGAGGAGCACGGACAATGTTTATCTTCACATGACTTTCCCTTGAACAACTCGTCAGTTTCTCGGCCAGAGGCCTAAATCAGGGACTTTGACAGAGTCCTGTGATTATTCAGTTTTTTAGTTAACAGACCAAAGACACCATCATCATCATCATCATCAGCACATAGAAGTGGGGCCTTAAATCAGATCTGATGGTAGGAACTTTGCTACTTGTCTCTCCCCTTTTTTCTCTGCCTATTTATTTCTTTTCTTCTGCAAATAGAAGCCACTAGTGTCAGAAAAAGCACAGATATAGATATAGGCATAGATATTTAAAAATATGGTTGAAAAACAAAAACATTGCATCTCATTTATATTATATATAGTGCTCTGACTGCTGACTTCATAAGATGAAACTGCAACAGTTAAAAGGAAAATCTCTTTTTTTCTGCAACAAGTCAGTTTGACATAAACTGTCCTGGTGTCCAAAGTGTCATTTAGGAAGAAAAGATACAGACTCCATTTTCCAGTTTGGACCCTCTTACACCTTTGTTGTTTTCTCTTTATTTTTAACCATATGGCAAAGATTACAAATTGCTGACTTACCCAATTCATTCTTGAGCTGAATAAAAATCGTATTGTAGATTATCCCTAATTATTCACATCTGCCAAGCTAACACTCTCCCAATTTGTCAAATATCCCAAATATTAAATTACAAAGCAGCAAAAATAGTATAGATAGAAAGAAAGAGAAAATGATTACCCATTCCTTCCAATAAAAACAGATATTAGGCATAGAAAAGGCTGCTGAAATAAAAAAAAAATAGACAAATTAGAAACTAAGAGACTGGAGCTTTTTTTTCTTTCCCCTGCTCTGTTGTCACCATCTGCTTCTCTCTGATTTCACTTAGGAGCTGCTGTAGCAGCATTCATTTATTTATGCAAATTAAAGAAAAGGACCACACTCACTGGAGCGAGATGAGAGGTTTGACTTATGATGGCATGTCGACAGAAAGCTTCAGAAGTGCTTTTATTGTGCCTCTCGAGGGTCCTGTGTCTCAGCTGACTGCCGCCAGACTTGGGCACCGTTATTACCAACAGATGAACCTGAAATGAGCTCCACATGAAAAGGCTTGCTTTGTTTACATCTCTTTATATCGATCTTCTGTCTTCTGGAGCTTCGTCTCCAGAGGCTCAAGTCGTCACGTATTATTTTTGAGCAACATCCGAATTTCTGCCTGAGCACCATCGCGCTTTGGAATGCACTAGTGTGTTCACTGGCTTGTCGCAGTGTGTGAAAATCTCGCCTGACCTCACATGAACTCCCGCCACCCTGCCCACCGGCTGCTCCGGCTCCGTTGTGATTCATGCGTTCGCCACCTGAAGACGGGCAAACGACGCAAACGCACTCCGCGGCAGGAAATGCTCGCTGTTATTCCCATTCCGATTACGCTTCCAGAAGCGCATCCTACACGGGGAGCAGAAATATGTGGGCTGGGGAAAATAATAAATTGGGAGAAAATTGGAGTTCTTTGTTTAACAAAGCAGTGGCTGTGGCTGCTAATTAGCATGTGTCCTCCCTCTGTCTTCAATAAGACTGATAAAAAAGCCAGTTTCAAAAAGAGAGGAGCTTTATATTTGATAGCTTCCTAAATAAATCACACATGCTTACGTTGGTTGATCAAAGCACAGCACCACCCGTCATTAATTTCATGTAGACGCAAAGTGTTGACAGAAAATATTCCAAAAAATGCTGAAAATTTGGTTTTTGATGTTAGCTTTTTAGGACATGAAAATCTTAATTAAGCACCTTTCTGTCAACTAATTACACTCTCACTAAAGTAGCCAATTAAAGAAGTTTTCTATTAGCACCTCCATACTGGCAGCTTTTAACAGTGTGTTGATTTTAATGCCAGAAATAGAAACCTTTAGCATTGATCTTAGAAAAGCTGTTGTTGCATCTCCTCTGTATTTTCCAAATGATTTCAGGCCATAATGTTAAAGTCAGGGTGAGAGCTCATAAAAGTCTGCAAATGCCCGAGAGGTTATGTGACGTTACATTAAATCAACAAATTAGTCTGTTCCTGCACAACATGTTCCCTTCTCTTGAGCACTAACCATAAAGTACATCTCCGAGCTTTTATGAACTTCTTACATTAGAGCTAGCTTAGCTTTGCTATCTCAGTGTGGTATTTTACACATGTGTGAGGGTATTGTTACCCTTCTGCTTTCAGGAGACGTTCTGCTGCATGAATTGAGGATAAAAAGACAATAAACATTTGAATATCTTGGGTACAGTAGTTCTTTAGGGCACACATTTATGCTAATTGCATGGGGGCATAGGACTAATACTTTACCTCCAAGTTTTAAGATCAGTAAAAACTCTGCAGTAGGAGGAAGTACCCTCTTAGCATTACTGGTAAAATACATTGACAGCTCAGATTTTCACCCCACACAGTGCAGACAAATATAAAAACTGGTTAGCGTAAAGTCGAATCTTTCTAGAAATTAAGTTCTGGTGAAAAACTGTTGAGCAAATAAGGACGAAAAGTGCTTTCTTTGAAGAAAAACTTAAAAACATCCAAAATGAGTAATGCCGTTCTTTATTCCTTTTTAAAGACGCATGCCATGCCACGCAGGAAAGCCTCCTCCTCTAATAAGCTGTTAGTTTCCTTCGTCTCTGACTGTGAGGTGAGAGAAAGTAGCTGCTACCTTTGTTGCAGTCTAACCTTACAACAGCAAGGGTTGCTTCTTAACAGAGAGCAGCTTGTGTGTCCCTGAGAATGTAACAGGATCTGGGAGAGGCCAGCAAGTCTTTATCACTCCTGCTCTGTATGGCCAGCCAACTAAAGCTCAATCCACCACAAGTACCAGGGAGTTTACTGAAAATACAAAAAGCTTCTGTCGGGTTTGCAGCTAACAGGCCGATTCATTTCACATCCAAAGCAGCTGTTTTTATCAAATGTTTGAATAGTGATTAAAACATACTCGCAGTAACCATGCAACGGTGAAACGGCGTTGTCCTGGCATTTCCTTTTTGGACCGTCGACCTCTCAGAGACCCGTGTTTTGCAACAAGATCAAATAATTATTTTCCTTTTCATGTTCAATAACGAGCACATGAATGCTTTTAATCTTTGTTTTGTGTTTTTAAGATTCACAAAGCTCTCTGTGTGCCTGTTTATTCCATCATCTAATCAGTCCAGTGTGTATTGACCGGGAAGAGGGTCACAGCACGAGCCTCAGCTGCAACAATCACAGCCTCTCATATTCATTGATTTAAAGAGTGGGCAGGTCCTCTGTGTGACCCTGGACAAGACCGCACTGTAAAAAAAAAAAATTCAAACTGCATGAAAATGTGTGAAAAAATGAGCGTTGTTGTGTAGTTGATAGGGAAAAGGGGAGATATGCTTTGCAACAGCCTGTCATAAGAAGAAAAAAAAAAACAAGCCTTTTTTTCCTCTTGCTATAAAATTATGCCTGTGCTGCTGATGCCAAATTATACGATATGATGGATTTTTACCAAATCCATTAGGGCCATATTACAGACCAGCCACTCAGATGACAATTGATTTACTGTTCTCTGTATCTGTGCATGTGCATAAAGCTATCTGGTGACGGTGTTATTTTCAGTATATGCCAAAAATGTAGTGTAATGTGTAGCACTAATATAAATGTAAACCTTCCCACTGTCACATCTACCAGTTCAGTCCCTGGTGTCATTCACACAGCAGACACACAGTTATATAAGATCCATTCTACCGGCAGTGATGAGGTTATCTTTATATTTGTATTAGGACTGTCTTAAATGTTAAAACACAACCAAAGAAAAAAATATCTGACAGCCAGAACCATTTTCAATAAAACAGATATAATATTATTCAAGGCATTGGGTTCTTCCTGTTAAAAATCAGATAAATATAAGCAACAACAGCAAGAGATAGTTTTGTCTTAATGAAGGCTAAACTAATGAGTAGTAGGCATCTATTTAGATTTAAAAAGAGTTTCCTGCATAGCAAGCTAGTAGATAACATAATACTTTCTAGAACTGTTGATATCCCTGATAGAAGTCTGTATCTTGGTTTAATTTCAATAATTAATTGGAAAACAGGTTTGGCAAAAGGATCTAGTCAATTCAGATGCATTCAGCAACAGCCTGGTTCAGGTTCCGTGTTTCCGGTCATGTTGTGTCATGTTTTCTTTGCTGAGTTTTGGATAGACTTTTGGTTAATGCTCATCAACATCAGTTTGAGTCTACAAAAAAAAAATTAAAGAGATTCTATAGCATTTCCTCTACCAATACTATGTTTAAGATTAGTTAATTCCTCTAGTACTCAATAGAGGAGTAATGAGGGTTGCTCTTCTCCTCCCCCTTCTCCATTTTTAGTGGCAGACTTCTGCATCCTAGGTGTAAAAAAGAGCGTCATCATCGCACAACCTTCCTCCCCACAGCTGTTAGACTTTAGACCCATTGCTGCTTCCAACAAACTCAATAAGTGTTTCCATGTTTGCTGTTATCCATGTTTTTCTAATTCCAAGTAACATTGCTGCTGTTGTTTGCACAACCTTGCTGATATTTGCATAGTTTTTACATTTCTTGTAAATAGTGTTGCTGTTCTCTGTGCACAAATATGCACATCTTTTTTTGAATGTTAGATAACTTTTTTCTTATGCCGCAAATTTTCTGTTTCTGTACACTTTTATATTTCAAATATTTGTACACCTTAGTTTGAACATGCTTGCTTCTCTTTATCTTCATAAATAATTACAAGGTAACTCAGTGTAATTATTATATTTTGTAAGAAGCCTTTTACAAATGTTCCCTATGGTAAACACTGTGATATTAAATTTTTAAACGATTCTTTAAAGAAAGCCATCCGTCCATTTTTTTTTTTTTTTTTTTTTTTATCAGAAGTGCAACAAATACAACATTAGCCAATGAATACAGTTTTTAAGATGAGAAAATATTGGTGGCTGCTTAAATTAAAATCATATTAAGATATAAAAAAATATTAAGACTTTAAGGCCACCAAGGTTATGACGAGGGAAAGAAATTGTGGGGGATATGAATGAATAATAGATCATTTGTTGTTTTTCAACTTGTGTGTTTAGCCACGAAACACTTTAGGAGATAAACACACTAAACGTTCTGAGAGTTTGCAAGTCTGCATGCTCTGCTCTAACCACACACGAGGCGGCACAGACACAACCCTACTTACGTCTCTTGGCGGTGAGGGTCACTATCACAAGCTTGCGTCGCATTATAAAAATATGTATCGTCTCATCCCATTTGGCTGTCTTTACTGCTTCATAGTTAGTCTGTCACTTTCAATCTGACACACGAGTTAGTTCAGTCGGTGCCAATATGTGAAGAAGAGATTGGATATAATCGCTCTTTGCCATCGTTTCCATCTGCGGGTCTGGCCACAGGGCAAATGGCAGGTTGTGGTAAGAGGTGATTAAAGTAAACGGGCACATTGACTGATGGACTTTCATTAAAGAAACTGCATCCATTCGTCATCAGCCATGGGCAGGAAATTGATCAGCTTCACGGATTGATGTCGGCTCCCGGTGAGCAGAGGATAAGAGCAGAGGCAATGTTGCAAAGAAGAAAAGAAGCGGCGAACGTGATGGAGCCTGATGGGTTTGGGTTTGATTCTTCAGTCAATTACATAGGTAATTCCCACACACAGATGAATTCCCCCAAGTGTGAAGCAGGCCATCTCATTATCACCCACTGAGAAATCGAAGGCGACGTCTGCAGCCTCTCTTTGGACCTCTGAAGGAGCTGTTCTGTTCCCAGCAAAACACAACAGTGAGCTGGTGGATCAAGATGAATGAGCAAAATCTTGACTGAATGAATGAGCAGTTGAAATAGAGTTGAGGAGGATCAAAAAGGAGGCTGGTATCACATATGAAGCCAGATATTTACTGTAAAAACTCCAGAAGCAGCATGGAAAGAAGTCTTCTGCAAATCTGTATTCTTTGTTTTGCATTGATTTAAAAAAAAAAAATGTATAACCTTACAAATGTGCAGTAACATCCAGAAATGAGAGGTAATTTTAAGATTTTCTCACAAGTGTGTTTGATTTTGTCTTTGTTAACCACATTGAGAATTCTTTTTCCAACTCTGCACTCTGGCTGCCTCTAATAGAAAAGAAATGCCTTTCAAAGTGGAACAGAAATGATACACAGTTCAGTCTCCTTCACTCTGATACCCCCAAATAAAAACCAAGGCATGTAGCTGTCTTCAGAAGTGAAACAAATTAGTAAAGAGATTACATGTGTGTAATTTAACTGCAGCTGTGTGTGTGTGAAGGCCTTAGATGTTTCTGGGGGATCATTATTGAACAAACACCTTATATGCAATAATTTACATGATCTTAGAGTGCATTTTTATTTTCACACACAAAAAAAGTTTTATTTACAATTAAATGATTCATTTTTTTATTTTTCTTTGAGCATCTATCAGCTCACATAGTCGATTATTGAACATAGCTGTGCAATATTAGGGTTTAAACAAATGCAGCGCCGGTCTTTTGGGCTCCTGGCACGCCGTCGTTCTTTTCTTTAGTCACCATGCTGGCGTCAGTCTGTTCTAGTGGGACTTGGCACCCTTCTTCAAGTCACTTGATGCCTGCAGTGAAATCAGATGTGACATTTTGTTAACCCAGCAAACAGTCATCCCAGTGGAAGAGGAGCTGATCAAATAAGAACCAGCAAAGGCAGCAGCTCTCAGACTAGCCCGTGAAGTTTGATGCCAGTTGAAAGTCGGCGTTTTGTTTCATAAAAAAAACTAATACAGACATAAATCCATGCTTCGTTAAATTCCAGGTGGCAGGAACATTTCGGTCCACACTCGGTGTCTAGATGGAACAAACCCGGTCATGTTGTTTTGTTATTATTCATTCTAGTCACCAGGTTCAAACACGGTTCCTTTCATTTTAACAAACCTCAGATAAGTTAGGTTAGTTATCTCTTTGGGTTGTCAGTCCTGCAGACTAGAGCAGACATTAATCTTACCATTCATTTGTGTGGTCTTGTCTTCAGACAGCTGATATTCTAAAAATACACCATCAGTGGCATTTGGGGGACATTTCATTGACTGGTCTCGATGCGACTGTTCTTCCATGCAGTTCGATCATCATCAATATATTGAACAACTGAGTGTTTTCTAAGTCAGGTGGGGCTCCTAATTGATTATGTGAATGCCAAGTGATTTAACCTTACAAACTTTTGATAAATAACACTCTCAGCTCTGTGCTGTTGGTTTTTATTATGGCCACATTGTGACTGAGAGGACCTGATTTTAAATGAGCTTCTCAAAAGGTCAATCAATGTAATTATGTTGGATAATTATCCCTCTGTAATAACAGCCGATAAAATTACACCAAAACAACAGTGGGCGCATCATTATTCACAGCATAGTCTGTTGTGTTGTTGGACCTGATCTTATGGGAGCTAACTAGAGGAAAAAGGGAGCTCTTCCTTCGAAAAGAGAAGATTAACCTCTAAGACGAACTCGTGTACAAATCTCTACACTCTTTGTTTCTACGTAAACGTTTATGTCATCTCAGGATCTTTTATGCACTGACATCTAAAATCAAAATGAATTTGTCAGCCATCCTTGAACAGGTTAAAATTTTCAGCAGCTGCTGCACATCAGTAAATATTAGCATTGAGAAAAATCAAATAAGATTGACAGTATACAAAAGTTAAAGTTATTGACATTTGATGGATTTATTGATGATAAAAAAAAAAGATGTTATGATTCAGGGTTTTCATCTAGTACATATGAAGGAACTGATCATTAGTCATGTAGGACATTTGAACACTGTAAATTTTACAGCGGAATTGAGTTTTCATTGGAAAAATGTGATTTCAGTGTGACAATATAAATATGTGTGGGAGTTGTTCTGTCTGAGCTGCCGATGTGTTTGGGATCAGGTGGAGTATTTTTAGGGAATTACTCGGCAGGCGTCTTGTCTAAGGAGAGTATTAGAAAGAGTTTAAAAGTGGGTTTGTGCCCAAAGGTTCGCCCTTAAAGGAGCAGAAAGAAATGTTCCTTCGATACTCTGTAATGTTGTCATTTTTTCATCTAATTAAACGGCATCTCCCCTGAATCTTTTAGGTTTAAAGTCATTTTTAAAGAGGTCAAATGTACATTTTTAATTGGAGTTTCTTTCAGATAATTTTATTATCATTAGCTGTTAGAGGTAAACTTCTTGGTTTAAGGAAAATTAGAATAATAATAATAAAAAAAAACTTCAAATATTGTGAATTGTGATTTTAGCAAGCTATGCTTATAAAACTAGGCAGAAATTTAAAGAAAATGTCATGTGACTAACTATGTGCATTATTATATTTTTCTATCCTGGGTGCGACCACTGTTGCATGGCAACAGGGTTTAGTTCATTGCCTGGGTTTAGTTCATTGCAGTCTTTCTGCAGAGACTTTGCATGCTCTCTCCACGTGTGCCTGGGTTCTTTCTGGGTACTCCAGCTTCTCCCCACAAAAACCACTGGTCACTCTGGATCATTATTATGCAGGTCTGTGTAACTCTCCAGCCCTCTCCAGACTGAACTTTTTCATTTCCATTTTGTCTCATGTTTCCAAACATAATCTCTAGATGTTAGTAGTGTTGAGAAGCAAACAACTGAAACGATTCAAATCTTTATCCGAGAATTTTAATCTAAATTATTCTGGCAATGATTACGAATACTATTAAGGCAGCTTTAATGAAAGAATATTTGCAACCAGTAAAATTGCAAATATCTCATTGTTTTTTAAAAACCAGACTTCAATGGCAGATAACGTAGTATTGCAAGCAAAAACGAGTTACTCTCGTTCTTTTCCCCTCTAATTTGTTCAGATTTAATTGCAATGATCAATATCTTTGCCACGGTTTCGTCTATACTCTTATCTTCCATCTCTGAATTTCAGATATGTGCACAGATAATGAACTGTGGAAGAGATGAGAAAGGAGCTTGGGGGAATATTTTTAATTGCTGCCTCTGTCGCACAGGTCATTCCCTAACTTCATCAATCACACAAGTCAGACTTTTAGATGTAGCACACATGGGAAGGAGTTCTTGTATAATAATTGTCTGGCTTTACCCACAAATGTGAAGGAATGTGCGTGTGTGTAATTAGAAAGAACCTCTCTGGTTCCAAGACGTATAGCGACAGGTGACCTTTCTCACTCCCACCAACAGTCCCTTCCAACCACATTAGCATGCCAAAGACTTAATTGGTTTTCAATAGTAAATCTCAAAAGGGTTTGTAAAGAAAATGTCTGGCTTTTAACGCTGCTGCCCCAGAGACCACAAAACTCTCTTGAACTATTTCCTCTCTGGAGGTCCACGGTAAGCGAAGGTGGAAAACCATTTGCCTTTTTTTGTGAATTTCTCATTTTAAAACTAGTTAAATAACGAGTTAAGTAAGTTTTGAGTCCAAGAACTTCAATGCTGGGTTGTTTTTCTTCTGAGTGATTTTACTTTCTGGGGATGTTTTTTTTCTTCTTTTTTTTTTTTCTTGAAAGCTCTGGCAGTTTTTTGTGCAGCCATTTGTTTTGTTGGAATAGCTCCATTTCCATTGTGGACAGCACGTGTTTTGGAAGCTGAAAGACTGAAGATTCTTTATCTGAAATGTAGCACTTTGCAGAAAGTCTGACAGCTTTCTTTTGTAAAGAAAGGGGGGAAAAAAACATGATTACTTCCTGCAAATTTAAGCTCCTATTTTGTTCAGAAAAGCCAACACGCCAAAAAGGATTTTTCTTTTCTCTCTTTAGTGTTTCTTTTTTTCCTTTTTTTGTCGGCATCTGTTCCATTATCCAGTACTAGACCAACTATTTCCATGTATATCAGTGAAACTGAGAAATAGGAGTGAAAGCATTTTATTCCACCGTGTGAGAAACTATTTCTCACAACAAAATGACTTTCCCCAAGGCACTTCTATAAGGGAACGCACCAAAGAATGACCATGTCGGCTTCTCGAGACTTTCAGACTGGTGCCATGAGTCTCTCTTGTGTCTCACAGAGAACAAACACATATAACACATAATATAATCATATTTTATCAAAGATCACTCCCAGCATCGTGACCAATGAGACATGGCAGATTCTTCAACATGGAATGCGTCGTCACGACAGGATTTCCCCCAAACGCAGACCACAGATAAAGTGACCACAGATAAAGTGACCACTTGAGTGTCGTAAAAATATCCAAAGGCTTGTTTAAACATTCAGTAAGTCCTTGTTGGCGCATCAGTGGAGCACACAGATGCCACACCAAATGGAGCATTATGTGAGGGTGGAAGGTGGCTGGTTGGTTTGCGGCTGGCATGGCCTGGGCTGGCAGATGGTCTGAGGATATCGGGACAGCAGGCTCTTTGTGTCACAGGGGAGCTAATGATGGCAAGAGGCTAAACGATGACTATAGACAAAGGACTACAATTACAGCTGCACATTTCTCAGCTAGGACTCTCAAATGTTTAGTCAGGGATTTTGAAGACAAATTAGTAGAGCTAGTGCATATCCCATCATAAATGTCTTCACCAGTACGTGGAACCGTAGTGGGTAAGCTGGCTTGTGCGTTTCTAAACCGCCCTTTTTTTTATACCTACGGGTCAGTTTCTGACATAAAACAATTTCAGCAGGATTTGTTAGAAAAACAGCGACTAGAAATCAGATTCGGAGATTTGCCGACTTTGTCAAAGTTCTGAGTGAAGGATTTGTCCTCTGTGTCGAACAACTACGAACGGAAGTGTACGCTGCCAATAGGATTAAATTTAATCAAATTGAGTTGTCTTGCAGAGGTTGTATCTGCCCTGGTGATATTGCAGCTCGTCATTCTGTAAATTGAACTTCATATTACAAAAGCCTGCAGTGACTGTCTCATTTTAACAACGCCGAGGATGTGTGGAGATCAACATGGCACCGAGTCGTCCTCTGAGTCCACATGTCCACATTTCCATTTAGAAATGTAAAAGCTTTGATTAAAGTTAACCTTTTCACTCATGTCCTTTGAAGAAAGTGCAATACAATAATTACCACTTTAAATGCTTGGCAGACATTGTTAAAATGAAACTTTACACCAGGAAACACACAATTTTGTTTCCAGTAATGGAAACAAAATCCATGAGCTTGTATGAAATTACAGGCCTGCATGAGTGCAATTATCTGTGTGAAATTATGATAAACTTATATGAAAATACCAACATTGCACAGTACTATAATAAAACTGAAAATTAAAATAAAATTGTTTAATATAATCTGAAGACAATTTTTTTTTTACTTCTATAAAATATGATATAGTGTTTATTTTACTTGCTATTAATGTCACTAGAATTTATTTATTGCATTTTTAACATAGACTTGATCTCATGAATTTAATGGTTTTTCAGTGCTTGTTATGCAGAATGTTGCATGATTATCAGTCTGTGTTTTATACCTTGAATACTGGGACACTTTGCGCTTTTTGCTGTCTTTTTTAATTAAGGGGAAAATGTACTGGTCTTCTTTCAGCCAGCTGACTGTCAGTGCTGTATCACTCTTTGATTCATAAACCATTTTATTCGCTCTGGCTCTTTCTCATGTGATTATAAGGTCTTTAAAATGTAGGGGCCGTGGAAATAAACAGTTTTTTTTGCCGTTTCAAAACCATAACTCGATAAAAGAGTCTTTGTATATCTTCATACTGGTAATCAACTTGTCCATTACTGAAATATATCTTAAATTAATTACTGGTCTTTTATTGCACTACTGTGTACAATAGTACAAGTCAGAGGAAACCTCCAAATTCACCGTCAGCAGAAAGACGAAGCACAGCTCCATCTCTTCAGCTCCACTATTACTTTAAACAGTACGCTGACTCTTCCTGATGCTGCGCAGCCCTCCACTAGATCCCTGCAGGAATGTTTCCAAATAAACCCAATTGGCTCTGGCCAGACTTACTGAAGTTGTCATTGGGTCTGGAATCTGCTTAGTGTCCTCTGCATAGTAAGGGCACAGCTCATGGTGTGCTGTTGGTAAGATGGAGCAAAATGGAGAAGTGTAGCTCAAAGAAACGAGGAAAGGGGGAGAACATATGCCGCCTTGTCACTGCAGCAACAATGGCAGAACATTCATAGCCTTAAGGCTGAACCGAAGCGCAAGGGACTCATGAATTATTAATTCCCCAACCTCCCTGTGTACATTTTCCCTGATGGGACTGACTCTACATGACCCCTGTGTGGTAGGGCCCCTAGAGGGAGGAACAAATGCTGCAAAGGCCCCTTTTTTTTCCAGGACACTCAGCAGAATAGAAGGTATTTTAGATGGAGGAGTGTGATGACACTTGACTTGTTTCAATAACATTAACACAAGCCAGAGATGCTCTTTAAACAGAGCCTGCTGGCTTCATTTCTCAAAACTGTGATGTTGGTCTTTGTTGTGCAGATGTTTGTGTTTTTTTTTCTCTTCACAACTCTGAAAATTCTGTTTTGTACACCTAAATCACTTCATTACTTTCCCAGTGTAGCGTTGTAATATACAGATTATTCCAGTTAGGGCTTTTTATCTTTAATACAGGGTAAGAATGATTAACAACTGTAAAAATAGCTCAATTGTCAAAAGCATTAGCTGGTAGTCCCTCAGAAATGTCAAAAATCTAATCTTGTTCTCATAAATCAAATATTGTGTATCATTTTGTCTTAGGAGTCACTATTAGAGTCATTAAAAACAGTGAAAAAACAGATTCTTTAACCAGAACGCAAGTTCTCTCAGGTGTAAGCATACTGATACAAATTATGTAAAAAAAAAAAAAAAAAAAGAACATAATAGGGATTTTATCAGGACAACTGTAATGCACACTGGTTGTGTCGATTATGGATTATTTTAACTTCTCCGGGAAAGATCCTTGTGTCAAAGCCAAATATGATTTACGATTTAAGTCTTGTTTTTTCTTTATTAGGCCATAAACAAAAGTGCTTATGATTCTTCAAAACTCTAGAAGCGTTAAAAGAGTATGTACTTATTGTAGTAGATGTTCTAAAGGGAAAATTGGATCCCTGTAACAGCAGGCAAATTTCTAGATTTGGATGCACAAAAATGGTTTTCATCTACTAATGTTGAATTTCAGTAGTTTTCTGTGTCATAACATTCTGTGTGTGAACATTTTGTTTTTCTGCGGAGGGCTAAACGAGGCAGCAGAAATGTGGATTTTTTTTCACCAGCGTCTTGGCTGCTTCTGCTGCATATCTATTTCTGCATCGAGCGTGTTCATTAGTCTTCGTGTGGGCGTGAATCTGCGTCTTCTTGAACGCCATTCATGTGTCGTTCCCCGTGTGTAGGCACCGTATGTAATCTCACCAGCAGTTAGCGTTCCCCTACCTTCACTGAAGTCTGCTTTCACAAAATTAGAGCTTCTGTGTGACTACAGGATAATTGCCATATTTACATACCTGTCGGTTTCTGGCACCTGGGAGACGTTTTTGGCGCCCCTGCTGATGGAGCGGCGCGCCCTGGACAGCCTGAACAGAATGGGGTTCGTCCACCTTACAAAGTGATGGCACTGAATCCGACAGAGTGGGTGAAAGAAATGACGTGCAAAACATACATTTGAGCAAAACACAAATTTAAAAAAAAGGATAAGACGCAATTAAAAACTCAAGTTTTTTTCCCCCTCGTTTTTGTCTTTTATTGCGGAGAAACTCATTATAGCTGTTTTAAACATTCCCTCACTTCAGCATCCATTCTGTCTTTTTAAAGGTCTCACAATTTTCTGGCAATAACCGGATTTGATTGCACATTATACTTTTCATACCTCATTAAAAATTTAACCCAAGTGAGCAGTAAGAGTTTTCTCTTTTTTCTTTTGGCTGTTTGACTTGTGTGCTGCTTGCACTCCGAGTTCTGCTCTGCGCTTGTTCTAATGAGGAGCGCTCCACTTGTGAATCGCAGCAGCTGATTATTTTTTTTTCCTGCTGGAGTTTGTGTGGCATGCGTGTCTGAGGTCCGCTCTCTCCTGTCTTTGCCTTTCCCTTCCTGTCCGCCTCATGTGAGCTCAGTCAGATAGAGGAAGAGTGCATGCCAGGTAGACTTCTTCCACCTCATCAAGCTTGCTCCTTGCCCCCTCCTGTCTCTCCGTCTTTCCCTCAAAGAGATTTGCACGCAGTGGGAGTCGTCCTCCAGCTTTTGTTCTGTTTATTCTCTCTCCTGCGAATCGCCGTGAACACAAACCTACATAATTGCAGCTTTTTATGTGAACATATGCTTGAGTGTGTGTAAAGAAAGCCTTTGGTCTGCTGCGGCACTCAAGAAGCATTGTCACAGCTTTTTTTTTTTTTTTTATGCAGGTGGCATTCCCGAGAACAGAAGAGCTTCGGGATTCATTGTCACCTATATGACAGTTTTCTCCTCTGTTTCATTATTTTTACGCCTTGACTTCCAAGCTTGTGTCTTAATGTGAGCTGGCAGCCTGATTTCCTACAGATCTCTGGAGCTCTACCAGCTACAATCTTGAAATGCTAATTTGCTGTAGAGCTGCACGTACAGATGGATTGAATTAAAGTAGGCATGAGATTCTCATAGTGTGATGGCTTTGAATATAAAAACACAGATTCACAGTATCAGTGTTTTACAGAATTATAAATTAAAAGTGTAAAACATGATTTAATGGCCTGTTTTTTTTTTAAGAAGAAAAGCAGGAGATATTCCTTCTGCTAAAAAAACTAAATTATAATACAATTTGAAGAATCAGTCACACATATTTACAAAACAGTGCGAATGATGGGGTTAGATCTCACTGTGGGTTTACCTTGGTACTGATACATGCAAACAAAGAGATAAAGTCCATCCTGGCCATCTTGTCTCAGCAGCATTCATTGGTTGACAGTTCAGTCAGATATGTTAGTTACTGAGGGGGACGTGATTTGCAATCAGACGCTGTCAGGCGTCTCTCTGTGCTTCCATTAAAGAATGTGTTTCTCTTCTGTGACAAAGCTGGCTGAATGAGACGTCAGGGTTTTCCTGTGTGAGGCGACAGTCTGAATTAAGAGTTTCTGCCAAGGCTGCACACTCAGCTGTCAGCGGCTGTCAGACGTGAGCCGTCTGAGTCCACTGAAACACTTTGATAGCAAGCCAGGTGACTTCTGGATTCCTTTTCAAACTTCCCATTCTTCTCTGTGCTGCTGTGTGTTTACACTGTTTTGAACTTAAGACTGTTCATCTTTATGCTTCTTGTTAAACCGTCCATTTTCTGTATCCGGGTCCGGGGCTGTCTGCATGGATTTTTTTTTTTTTTTTTTTTTTTGCGGTCTTTGCATTTTTCTACTGAAATTCACTGAGAAGTTGTAACAGAACAGCTCCTCATGCAACCCGAGAAGCAGCTGCTTGTGCTCTGATCATTTACCTTTGAAGTTGGCTCCAAATTAACCGCAAACAGCAACGTATTTCTCTGCATTTTGCACTCATACTGATGTTACATGTTCTCCAAATTAAGCCTCATATTACTGCCTGTTTCATAGACTTGATCTTCAGAAATACAGATAAGGAATTTTATTTAGTAATTTATAAATTTAATTATTTATTTATTTATACAGGAATGCCATTCAAGTAAATTATCAGTTATTTCTTTTTTTATGCATCACATCAATATTTCTAACATTCTTAAGGTCAACTCCTGGTTTTAATTGATAAGCTATGTTTTTATCCCCTGTTACTACATTTTTCTTTTGCTTAATGATCTTCATTGATCCTTTGAGGTCATAATGTTTGCATTTGTAGTAACACTAAGTATGATATTTACTATTTTAGTCACTCAAAGCAGATAAATCTGCTTCACAACATCTTCTAAGAGGAATCTGAAAGGAGAAGTGAGCTTCAAACGGATGAATTATCCTATCATGATCGTGCAATAAATTCTTTCCCTCTGTCGCAGAGTGGAATAATAAGTGGATTTACAAATTCATAAGCACCTGGAGTAAAACTTTGGAGCCACGACACCAGTTCTTTTATTACCTAGAGTGTTTGGTCCAGCCGCACTGCAGATGTAATGAAAGTGGGACCGAAGCCTGGCGGTACATTCGAATGAAGTCTGATCTGCAAGAGAGATGACTGTAATAAGTTCGCCGAGTTTGTTATTGAAATATTCGTGATAGCGGAAGATATACTGAGCTTTTTAACTTGTCTTTTTTAAAAAAAAATTAGCTTTCCACTGTAACATCAAAGTCTGCGACGCTCGGCTCCGCTGCGCCACGAGTTGATTATCATAGGAGGAGAACATTAGGCATCTTTCCCCAACACATGTAGATGAGTGGCTGTCAGGACAACTTATTACTGATACTCTGTCATTTTGAAAATAGTGTGCTTATCTGCCCCCAGCGCCCCGTCTGTCCGCCCCTCCATCTCATGTTTCATGTCTCGGTGCACCAGGGTTAATGAAATGTCCCGATTGAAGAGCCGCAATGAGGGATTGTTAAGTCTATATGAGCTTCCAGCCGCCTCCCACGCGTTTCCTCAACCTGTGCATCGATGCTTGACTGAGCACCACTAACACACCACAGTGAGCAAATGCATTCAACTTTAGTGCTCATGATGAGACAGAGGGTAACTTTAATTATGATTGGGTTAATGTTATTTTAAATGCCTCCTTACTCATTTTGCCTTTCAAGTTAATGTGCAAAGAAAGAGGAAGTATGTGCAGTGCTTTTAGATTTTTGTCACATTGCAAACACAAGTTTCAAGTATATTTTACTGGGATTCTATCTAGTATTGCTGAGCAAATAGCAAATAGTGACATGCAGACCGAAGAACACACCAGACAGGTCACAGAGAAATTAGTTGAGAAGTTTAAAACGGGCTTGAATTATCAGGAAATAATAAAAGTTTTGAGATTTTCAATGAGTACTGTTCAATCTGCCGTCCAGGAAAAGAGAGGCGACATCCATAGCTCAGGTGGCGAAATCTCTTGACATAACAGCTGTCCTTGTGTTTAACTAATCTATCATTTTTGGATAACTGGCAGGAAGAAAAGCACTGTTGAAAGAAAGATTGTGCAGCTTGCCATAACTCATATGGGCTCAGAAAAGCAGCGGAAGAAACTGTTTTAGTTGGTTCAGACCAAAATTGAACATATCTGTGAAATATGGTGGTGAAAGTCTCATACTGTGGGGAGCGATTTTCCTCAACAGCGACAAAGAAGGTTGATAATTTGTGACAAAAAACGTGCAAAACCTTCAGCCTCTGGTGTGCAGATTTCACAGGCAGGCCTTAAAACGTGTGCAGCTTGACAAAGAACTGAATAAAAACAGCAAATACAAATGTATTGAACACTGTTAAGGTTTTTACTTGTAAAAAAAAAAAAAAAAAAAAGAAAATCTCCACTCTATAATTTTGCAGTAATTTGTGTTGGCACATTGCACTAAATTCCTGAAAAGACTCATCAGGGAGCGTGGATAGTTTTTCCGGGCGCTGTAGCTCCATGATGGGTAATTTAAATAGCCTTGTTTGTTCTTCTCTGCAAAATTCAGTAATTTACTACTTCAAAGCAGATTTTACTTCAAATTGCACAATGTTGCTAAACAAAAACACATCTGAAAAACTCCAAAAATCTGAAAAGAAAAGACGTTTTGTGATTTAAGTCTGCAGAGCACTCGCGCACAAAGCCGACCACGTAGCCAGCCAGTGGCCGCTTCTGTGGTCAGCAATGCATCACCAGAGAAACTGACTGATGACTTGACTGGCTCTGACCTTTTACTCCTGGCCCTCTGGGTAATTCTCCGCCTCATAAAACTGCGGTGGTCAGCCTCCGCTGACTCTTGAGGGCTCAAATGAATTATGAATACACGCGAATAATGAAAAGAAGCAGAAACAATTTGCCTCAGAGATAAGGCGCTGGGACTGAATACAGGACTCAGGCGGCAAAGGAGAGAAAGAGGTGAAAGCCCTGGAATCAAAGACAGGCAGTCTTTGATTCGGTTCCCTCTGATTCCCTTGCACCCCCTTCTCTTTCTCATGCATACTCTTTGATCGTGTTTACAACACAGCTGTTTGTGAGGCTCTCATCTGTGTTTTATCCTTAGGCAGCTTTTTATGCCCGAGTTCCACCCCTGACACACAAAAAGTTAGCGAAGTGATTTTCACACTGAGAAAGTTTACAGTAGGAAAAGTGCAGCGTTCTGGTACAAAATGCTGCTACTACGGAGGCTGAACCGCAGAGTTGTTTGTTCAGCAAAATGCTTTAAAGCTAAGATACATGGTGTCCTTTCGCAGCTGAAACGCTCAGTGCTGTCTTGTTTTGCCTAATTTTAACATATGAGCCCAATTTTGTGCGAGCAACTTGTGTGCATTTAGGCTTTTATTTATTTATTTTTTTAACGTTTTAAGCATTGCAAATTCCTGACATGCGACATGCCGCTGATCTTTTATTGCTAAGCTCTGCTTTTTAGCAGAGTACTCAAAGCAGCACATGAAACAGTTCGCATGCAGCAATTTGCATCTCGCATGCATGGACATTGCGAAGTCATTGACTGGACACGCACACGTCTGGTCATCCATGTGACTTCATGTGCATGATAAGGAAGGCCGGCTTCGGTATGGTGGCAGAAACGGGGGTTCTGTCTTTTTAATGGGATTAGTGTTTCAGTGCTTTCTGTCTGTGTAAGTTATGATGTGGCTAATGTTTAAAACATGCTCTGCAGATGCAGCATAACCCTCTTAAATAAATGACTGCATCACCAAGAGAGGGAGTCATTTTAGGATTAGCCTTACCGAGTGCAAAACGCTCTGTAGTCTCTGTGAGTCACGCAGGCTGGTTCACAAGCAATGCAAAACGCCACACAGATGCATGACAGCAGCTTCGCTTTCTTGTCATTTAAGATTGTTATTTTTTGTGGAAGGTAATCAAATTAAAATATTTCTTTAAAAAAACAGTTTTGTAGAACTCATACTGTTTTGCTCTGTTACCCGTTTTAGGACGACGTCATCTCTGTTAACCATCTGGAGAACATAAGTACATTCACGGACTAGTAGCCAATTTGCAAGTCAGACCTGGTTTTTACCATAATGCTAATTTGCCGAATCAGCTGTCATGACATCTAGCAGTCGGGAATATGTTTTCGATGCTGCCGTACAGCTGACTTAAAATCCAAAAGTTTCCTCTGTTCTTGGCAAGTTGCAGCTGATCTGGATGGCAACCAATGGCAGGCTCGATTGTTTATCCAGCTTAATTTCATCAGCTGGATAAACAAGTAGTACCAAGCTCTTGCGGAACCATAAATTGCTCGTGTTCACTGACACATGGTTATTCTCTAGTAATATGAACAGTTTAATTTGACTAAAAAATGGAGAGTTTTTGAATATCTTTGCACCTCTCTGAGGATTTCCTTCCTTTCAGCTCCCTCACTGAGAGATGACATCTTCCTATTAGTAGGAAGGTAATTTTTAGAACCTGACTGCAAATAATCAAAACTAACACCTTCTGGGAAAAACTTCCAGGAAAAACGATCAACTTTACTTACGCTGAACATGCTGAGGCCCCGTTGACCCCAGATCCCAGCCAGCCTCCAGCCTGCAGGACCTCCAAAGTTGTTTGAGCAATGCTCGATTGTGGCAAATTTATGGAGATCACTGTGACCCCACTCACAGTATTCAGAATTTCAATTTATCTTCTGCTGCTTTCCTGGTTCAGCAGTGGTATCACCACTGGCATCACATCTGCATGAAAACATTTTTTCATGCAGTCGAGGAATGTTCCGAGTAAATATTTGCACATTTGTATTTCTACCAGCTTTTTATTAGGTTTCCAGCAGCACAAGGAGAATGCGGCGTGTGATTAATTTCATCCTGCACAGTGTGCATATTGGATAGAGTAGTCAGAATCATGAACACAAAGTCCCTATCTGCATGCTGATCACTCTGAGTTGATCTCACCACGCCTCGAGGTCTGTTGTTGTGCTTTGAGGCACGCTCCAATTTCTGCATAATTCTAAACCCTGGTAGCTGCTGCTTGTGCTTTTTCCCTTTATTCCTCCTCGTAGTTTTCTTCCATTCTCATCACTAAATATCAGCTCTGGTTTTCTTGGTGACAGCATGTCAAAAAATGTTTTTGCATTTGTGTTGCAGATTGAAAAACCCAGCGATTAAATTATTTGCAATTTGGAAGTATATTCTCTTCCTTTCTAGTGGTAACCATGTGCCATGTGGAGCTTCTTTTTTTTTTTTTTAAGAGAAAAAAATTGGATTTTCATTTTGGCACCGGTCAGCATGACCAATCAAGACCCTGCAATAATAAACCACAGTGATCACATTTTGTTCATGCCTTAAACAGGCGTTCCTGCTACGAGGAGAGCAATACATTTTCGATGCACTTCAAAATAACACTTCATAACCCTACATTTTCTGAATAAATGCTGTAAAGTTTAACATGAAAACTTGAAATCGGTGCCATTTTATACGCGTGCTCCTCTTGTTGATGTGCCATATGTATTCTTAGATGGGTCAATCAATCATTCATGTTGACATTTCCTTTGATCTGATGTCTTTGTGTGTATATTTAGCAACACAAACAGCATCCTCAGTTTTGTGTGTGTGTGTGTGTGTGTGTGTGCGTGTGTGCGTGTGTGTGTGTGTGTGTGTGTGTGTGTGCGTGTGCGTGTGTGTGTCAGAGCTGCTGTGAGTTTAGACAAGTGCCGCGCTCTGGACTTAATGACCTGTTGTGTTCCCAATTTCCCGTTGCTGGTCTGAATCCCTTCCTTGTGTTCGGTAGAGCGTGACACAGTTTGAGTGCATACCGGGCGACAGGTGGGGCCTTGTGACAAACTAATGCAGGCGGAAGAAGTCTGTTTTCTTCTGAAAGGAGTTCACACGCTGAAGCGCAGCAGCTGCTAACCCGCGTCACGAGCGCCTGATGGATCGCCCTGCAGCGTCCACGGACACACAGAACGCACCAAACGTACTCGTACACATGCACTCTGGAGACTGGGGACATTTAAAGCTTTATGGATGCGTCTTAAAAAGCGCTCAAAGAAATGTTCCCAACCCAACCCACTCCCCCCTCTGCTTGATCCAAACTTCCAGTCTTGTGGTAACTGGGTCCTGAGGCCTGGATCTACAGTCTCTATGAATGCACCAGTAGGAAATTACATTTCGTTCACATGAATGAGCCCCCCTCCCCTTCTCTCCTTTTGCTGCTTTCATACCACAGCGTTATCCGAGGTTTTCTGCATTGCCTCACTCCTCCCCCGCACGGTCCACCTGCCTGACTTCATCTTTTCCATCACGGTTGCTGAGGTTTCTCAGGTTGCCTTAAGTGCCTGCAGCTTCCTGCCAGTCTAGCTCTGCACTGACTGCACACACCGCGAGACGGGCAGCATGTCCGGCTAATGGCTACAAGTAGATTTAAAACAGAATCGCATTGTATTGACGTTCGAGTGCCGTAACAAATGAAATATGCATCTTACTGTCATCTTGTCTGTTCTCAGAAGCCGTTCATCCTTGGCAGCCGTCCACGGCGCTCCTCAATGTGTGCTTTAGCATTGTTTGCTGAAGCAAATTGCAAGTGGGTTTTACACAGTCGCATGCAGCTGGTGGCTTCCAGAATATCTAAGTGGAAGTTGATGGATTCTTATTTGAATGAGAACATGTGTTTGTTTCATCACTTTAACACTTTAACACCATGCAATTCGAGCAAGCAAAATAAAGCACAACAAACATTTTGTGAGCAGCAGTGGTTTGCTTAGAAACGAGAGGTAGCCGTAGAAAATATTTGTATTTTTGTTTGTTTTTTTTAACTGCGAATCGAGAAATGCTTTGTCTTAAAATGTAATAATGGACTGAATGGGGTGGGGGTGATTCTGGGACATTTTGATTTGCGGACGTGAGGGACGTGTAGAGGACATTTATCAACAGGACTCAATGCTCATTTTTTGATTGCTTAAATTAATGGGAGCTCATTTGCTTTCTCTGCAGAATCCTTTACAAAGCTTTTTGTTGTGTTAATTAAGCCAGAGCACCCAGTATGCATGCCTCTTGCGTACTAAGCCACAAAGGGGAGAGGAAGAAGGTTGTTATTCTCATCTCTTGTGCCTCTAAGGCATTGTAGATTGTATTTTAGGATTTGCACCGTAGATTAGGTACCTAAATGTATATTTGCTAAAATTAGTTTTTCTCTTCTTAGAGGGAAAAAAAAAACAAACCTTCTGAGTATTTGTCTCTGTGAGTTGGACTGCTGCCATCAGCCTCTGTTTTGTTTTGGCAGAGAGGAGATTTCTTGAAACAAGCTGCTGAATTTGTCAGATGATAAATGTGGAGGCGAATTAAGTCTGGACTTTGCTTTGCTGAAGGTGGAGACTGTCTGTTCTCATGAGCTTGAAGATTTTGTTTAAAAAAAATAAAATAAAAGAGTTGTGAGAAAACGTATTGCTCTGCTGGTCACGGGGAAGTGTTGTGCTGCTTTTTCTCAAAGTGCAGAGAAATATTTTTCTGTCTGTCCATGAATCCGAATGAATGAATGAATGAATGAATGAATGACAGAAAAAAAAAACAGGAAAAGATGCCCCAGATTTTTTAGATTCGTTGTTTTTTTCAGATTTTAAGTAATCTGATTTTTTTTTTCAACTTCTATGAGAGGTAAGAGAAAACCGTGATTATTTGATAGATCTTGAAGTTTTGAATCCAAGCAAAAAGGAAAGACGTTACAAGATTACCCTTGTTCATGCATCAAAATATTATATGTATATTTATCAGACTTTCATTAAACCCCCCCAAAAAAGTGCCTTAAAAGAACTGAAAATGTTATGAGTTCTTTGTGTTGATCCAGTTATTGACTACGGGGAAAGAAAAATGATTTTCATTTCTTGACCAGCCAGATACCAATCTAAGCCAATCATAGGAAAATCGTATCACGGGAGCGCAATCCTTGCTGACCGATTGAAACTGTTGTACTATTCTTCATTTAGAATAGCTAGAGTAAAGCTAGAGTCTTTACTCTAGCTTTTTGTTGGTTTCACTGCTTTGAAACATCAAATGATTGCTTCTTGTACTTCCATGCCTCCCACCTTGCTACAGTGTCAGTGTGTATAGCAGAGCTCTCATTAATCAGCCAAATCAGCTTCAGATGAGGCGAATACTCCAAACACTGACGGGTCTTCTTTCAGCGTTTGGGTTTTTTTACTCTGGAATCCAAAATCTTATGACAGAGCACAGGACTGCCTCTCACTTCCTCAACAGAACATTCCTGGTCCTTTTCCGTGTTCTGCTTAGCATCATTTTCTTTTCCACTGAAGGTTTGTTTATCCCTGCTGGACTTTGGATGCATGTTTGGCTGACCGGTTCCCCCACAGTGTCTGAAAAAAAAAAAAATATATATATATATATATATGATAATAAAAATGCATTTTACACCTTAAAACATTGATTTGGTTTTCTTTTTTCTCTTAAGTCTTTGTAACAATTTTTTTTCTGCTTCCTTGTGTGTTTCTTCTCCAAAGGATGCAAAGCTGCGTGAACTGCTGGACGTCAGCACACTGCCAGGGAAGTTGGAGAACAGGATGCTGACTGTGGTTAGCGGCACTGACATGGTCAACATCACCTACATGAACTTCATGGCCTTTCAAGAGGAGATTGCAAAGGTTGCTATTTTTTTTTTTCAAATGAAACGACTGAAGAAACAGCAAAATTACGAGATACAAATATGCTAACGTGATGTGTTGTTGGTTTACTCTCTGCAGGAATGGGCAGAGGAATTATTCAGCCTGGCGTCGAACCTTTTGGCACAGAACATGTCCAGAGAGGCCTGCCTTGAGAAAGCGTATGTCATTTGAACCCGCAAGCATGCCTCAGAGAAAATGTAAAAGCTTGTGTCTCCCAATACAGACATGAAAATTAGGTTTTCTGGTGCCACAAAGATGCCAGACATTTCTAATGCCACTGAAGTTATGAGCTGTGCAGTGGAGAAGAGTAAATAGTATTTAAACGGTCTTTACGCTTGCATTTTTATTACTTGCGTAAAATGCGACGTAAAAGTTTTCATATCAATTGAACATTTACATGTTTTGTTACTATACAGCCACACATACAATTTATTGGACAATTCTGATGTGGAAGGAAAGAGAAACGTCGTTTTCAAAGCAATTTCCAAATAAAAATCTGGAAATTGCGGCATGTATTTGTAGGCGACACAGAGCTTCTTCTTACCACCTGTTTGCTGTGTCCTCTATATGACTTGTGGTCAAGAAGAAATTTAACTTCTTAAAGTTTTCTTTCAACAATACACTTCTTATTGAGTAACCCTAACCCATTTTGGTTTTGATTTACTTAATGAAGTTTTCACTTAGTTTATTGTTGAAAAAAATATTTAATTTACATTATTTTTCTATCTATTCCATCGTCATTATTCTCAGACCTTATTTATTGTTATCCCCTCCCCCCATTATCTATATTACATCACAATAATTTATGCAGCATGACTCTAGTTAGTTTTTTCTTTTTTCTTTTTTTGTTAAAACTTCTGAAAGTTATTTATCACATAGTCACCAGACAGGAAGGCGACAATAAAACACCATGTGCATAAAACACACACAATAAATATAGTGGAGCATCTGGGCTTTAGTTTGAAGTTGAAATGGTAGAAAAATAACCACTTGACCTTGTAAATGTTTGCGCCTCCAGTACGACAGACTCATAATCAGTTATCCCCACACCGACCAATGTTTGCAGATTATTTGTGTCAAACGGCTCACTACATCACGGTTGTCTCCGCGAGACACACACACACACACACTCACTCACACTGATTTATGTGCATGGTGCGAGACTGAGCGATGTTCATGCAAAGTGAGCTTAAACATAAATGTGAGGCACGGCTTTTAGCAAAATACGCAGAGCTGTGTTTGGTGACATCTCCCTGCTGTCAGATGTTTATCAGCGAAAGGAAGCCATTAACTGGCACCCCTGAGGAGGCTAATTGACTTATGAGACAATAAAGGTGGCCATCGACCACATAGCATGGAGAGAGTTGAATAAAATTGAGGAGAGCGGCTTTTGCAGTCACGACGGCTGCTCACAGCAGCGGCTGTTGTGCACCGCTTGCTTACAAATCGGGCAATAGTTTTTACTCCCACTCCTTCAGCATGTGGAGGCTTTATCCCTGAAATGATGTTGATGTTTCTCTGCATGTGGTCAATCCTCTCCAGCTCTCAAGGTTGTGAGAGGTTGTCTTTTTAATAGTGGGACTAAGACATGTTACAAGCAGCAGGAAACTGCAGGATCCAGCAGATTTTTAAATGAGAGTTTCCTTCAATTTCTTTTTGTGCTCTGAACAGCACAAAGAGAACGACTTAATCACATCGTGAGCGGCGTGTTGGATCACATCTGATGAAAACTGGACAGTCACGAGGAAACTTGAACTATACGTATAAATATTTTCCTCCTGTTTTATTTAGTTGTCTCTGTTGTTTCTCCTCTTATGCCAGCCATTTCTAGCTATTTGGATAAAGTTTATTCTCAGTTGACGTTTTTGTTCCTGTTTTTTTTGTTTGTTTTTTTTCTAGAAAAAAAATGCATGAGAAAACAAGTCTGTCCCTTATTAACCATTAAAGGCATCTGTGACTTTCCCTCAGGCAGCCAGTCTGCCCTAAGATGTGGACACTATAATGGATATTAATTATTAGCCAGCAGCCACTTAAAGCCCGACCTGTAATGATAGCTCCTGTTGCTGCTGAGCTATTTATAGCCCAGGTTACTCTGCCCCGCGTGGCTGCTGCCGCTGCACTGCTCTGCACTGCCAACTCTTGAGACTTCCAGGAATTAACCACGTTTCAAACCTGCAGTGTAAACATAGGCAGACATTCATGGCATGCAAAGTGCACTCACTGGGGGCTGTGCTGATAGAAGAGCTTGTATGTGCACACAAACGGTGTTTGTAGAGTATGTTTTTTGACGTGGTTTTATTTTGTTTGTTTGAATTGCACCGCTTATGGTTACAGCATGTTTTCTGCACTGCACAACACTGCACAACAGAGAGTAGCTCTCTCTGTTACATTAGAGCCTATTTTTTTTTTCTTTTTGCAGACTTTTGCTTTTTTGTTCTTGAAGCATTGCGTGTTTAGAAAATTATGGTTTTGGATGCTGTCCAGGTGTTGGGATTTTTTTTGTTTCTTCTCTTTGTGCTCATGATTATGTGTAACCGTGGCATCAGGGTATTGTGTTTACAACTGGGAGTAGCTGGTTAGCATCTCAAAAGTTCAAATAATACCTGAACTAGGGTAGGGTTAAAAGGATGCAGACCAGAGCAGAGAGAGAAGAAGGAAGATCAAATTATCACTTCTGTCAATCATAATGGGCAAGCATCATAACCTCGGCTCCAACATCTCTCTGTCTGGCTTTCTAACCACGCGGCCGGACTAAGATTTAAAGAGGTGGATTAGCAGTGCTTACCAAAAACCCAGGACATGTTACTGTGGAATATTGTCTCTGATGCCCTTTTAACATGTGATGACAGCCATAATACTGTCATCCAGCAACAGTCTTCAGTCAGAGGTCCCCTCAGATTCAATGCAAGCCTGACTGCTACAATATGAAGGAATCTACCAAACGACACAATGAAGAAGATTCTTTGGTCAGATTAGACCCAAATCTAACCGTGTCTGATGGAAAGCTCCACTGCACATCAAGCTAAAAACACGCTGTCAAACACTTGGTGACAAAACAAGCACACAGTGAAAGACAACACACCAGTGCAGAAATTTCACACAGAGAAACTGCTTTTGCAACTGGTTTTGAAACGTGTTCTCTGTCCGTTGCAGATACACTCGACTGAAGCTGCAGCTCAACCCGGAGGGACGAATTCCTGTCAAGAAGTAAGTCTTTCTGACTCATCCTCCTCTCCCCTGGCACCTTTCAGCTCTTTTGATCAGTGCACACTGTAGCTTGCTCTGCCTCTACACTTTACTCTGGGCATTAGTGCACTTCAACATCCACAGCCTTACTGTGGATGCCTGCATATATTGGACTATATTATCCCTATCCTTTTCCGTTGCGATACTTCCTGATATTTTAACGCAACTCATATTATCTTCTATATTCACACAACCACAATTTTGAGTGTGGGAAACAAATCTTTTGTGTGTCTGTCCGGTCAGTTTCATTCGTCTGTGACTTTGTCATCAGCTCGTTGAAAAACGAACTCCCTCCATTGCCATTACTCAAGTCGAGCTCTCAGGCAGCAACGGTGAACTTCTGTGATAACCTCCCTCAGAGCCGCCGTGGAAAAGCGGCGGGTGTCAAAACACAGAGCCAGCGACACACTCCTCACCGTTTAGGGAATTAACCTCCTGGCTGGGGAGGCATGTCTGCTTGAGTAATGTCAGCTTGACAGTGCTCTCCCACTGAGCATGCAGCGTGTCCTCATAGATCTGCACAGGCATACATCAAACAATAAATAAAACACACTATGGCATATGAAAACATGTCTAAACACTCATGTGCCACCTGTAATGGACCAGACTTCACTGCGGTAAATCATATTTATTGTCTGTGTGAAAGAAACTGAAGGCAAGAACTCAACAGCGTTGATGAAAACTAATTCAGTCACAGATGGCTGATATGTGCTGTTAGAGAGATAAATGAATTAGGAAATGTTATTTTTTATTATCTCTGTTTGTGTGTGATGCTTGTTGTGTTGTGGAAAAATAAAAATATGTCTGTAAAAGTAAATATATAGGACATTTTCCGCAACAAGGCAATACAACGTCTGTAGTGGGTATATGTAATTTCTAGCAATTTTCTAATCTTTTTTTTTTTTCAAAGCGCTATCATTTGCCCCCCGTCCGCTAAAGAAAATGTGGCTATATCCCTCCGATATATAAACTCTACCAGCAGGAGGTCATTCATCGTTATTTTTGTTTTGATCAGGAACATTTCTGAAGAGCTGATTCACTGTAGTTACTTATTAGTTAATTTCTCGTTATTGGTGTTACAAGTTGGTCACTGTGTTATTATAACATCAGGAACAAACATTTTAAGTCTTTGTTCAGAGTTGTTTTTGACAGTAAGACGTGTGTAATTCGTGAGATCTTGAATTGAAATGGCAGTAGTCTTCAATCTGCTATATGTGCTGGAGATCTACTAAATGCCTTTTAAAGAGCAGCTTGGTGAAATTTCTCTTATGCTTCAAAAACTGAATCCATCCATCCATTTTCTGTACACCCCTTTCCCTAGTGGGGTAAAAACTGAATCGGTAACAAAAATAACAACTTTACTGCAAGGCTGCACTCAGGAAAGCTCACAGCTTTTCTTATTCTCCTTCCTCTCATATTCTTCTACATCTTCTTCTGCATTTTTTATTCAGGTGTTATCTGTGCCCCACTTTTTCCCCTCCAGTTTGCAGACTCTCATTGGAATTTTTATTTCTCTTTGCTTATCTTTATTTATATTTTTTTTCTACTCTCTAGTTTGTTTGTTTTTTACTGCGACTTATTCTTGCAGTGGAAGCTCCCCGCAGGACAATGGGAGTCTCTCGAAGGATGTCCTGAATGAGCATTGGTTGAAAGTGTTGGGATTTGACATGCAGCTGATCAGAGAGGAAGCCTCTCTGTCAGCGTGACACTTTCTGTTTTTACTCATAAGAGGCTGTTTCTGTCCGCCTGCAGTATCTTCAGGATGTTCTCAGCAGACAGGAAGCGAGTGGAGACAGCACTGGAAAACTGCAACCTCCCTGCTGGCAGAGTAAGACGGCAAAATACACGAGTTTCCTCTTTTTTTAATGACTGGGTCCACGTATTTCCTCTGTCACACGAATCTGTGTGTTGCTTCTTCTCTATGTCCCCTCCTGCTTGTTTTTAGCCACACGCTCTTTAATCTTCTCCTCCTCATTTACCAGTCTGTCACTATTTAGCCCACTTTCTCCCGAAACAGTAACCGATTGTTGCGTCGCTCATTTGTTTGGAGTCATACTTTCTTAAACCGATCGTTGTAATGCAACAAATGGACCCAGCGGGAGCAATAAAGATGACAAAAGCCGCTTTCTTTCCACCCGTTTTCAGACTTCGCACGACAAAAGCTGCCCTCTCAGGCAAGCCGTCCCACAGCACCAGCTCTGCCCTCCAACGGTGCAGCAGCGAGCAATTTTTAGTGCTTGAAAGTGGCAAAATGCTGTTTAATGAAGTTCTGAACACATGCAGAAACATATGGACACACAGGAGAGCAGACTCTAAGGCTGTAATAATTGGCTTCTGAATGTAAAGTGAAAACAAAAGCACGTACACTCAGACACGCACCCACACACCAAAAGCTATACATAATTAGCACAATGAACGGCATCAAGACGGGGTGGGGGGGGAGTGTTTTGCTGAGTGCAGGTCTACTGGGATTTGCTGTTATTCCACAGCGCAAGTAATTACAGCTAAATGGTATCGCTGTTAATCCCTCAAACACACACACCCCCGACAGGCAGGGGTGCGTTCACAACATGGTTCACACCAAGGTCTCCTGAATGACTCAGTGAGTTTTAGCAAGGCTTGACCTCCACCCCCTCTCTCTGTGCATCTTCCCTCCTCTCCCACTCTTTCCTAATACCCTCCGGTTCTGCTCCGGTTCCTGTTGGCACGCCTGCCAACAGACAGAGCCGAGCGCACTCCGTCTTTATCGTACCTGCTCGGCTGCGATAGCTCGGTAAGGCGCCCGCTCTGTGGGTGCAAACTGGAAGCGGTTCTGTTGATGTTTTGAATTCTCAAAGCTGTGACCACGTGGAGATGATCCTCTAAAGAAAAATTGAATGGATGAGTAAGAGATCAGCATTTCCCGCAGACACATCAGGGAGTTGGACGCAAGAATTTTATTTAAACAGTACAGTAAGTAGCTGGCACGTCCACACAGCATGACTCATACAGAATGTACTCATTCATTTGCGGAGGCGGTTGACGATCGGCACACGGAGGATTTGTTCTGTTTGAAAGTTTTTCTTTATTACTCAATGGACTTCAAGCAAAAATAAAAACAGACATTACGTAGTAGATGTTAAAAGGATTTTAGTTGTGTGTAGCAGCCATTCTGGAAAGTTTCCAAGTAAGGTACGTCCATGTTCAGACATTTCAATACAGAATTGGAACAAGACTTTTGTTTTCATCACAAAACAAACAGAGTATAAAAGAAAAACATTTTTTTTCATTGACATTGCTTGACTGAGAAGAATTGACCGAAAGCTTCCTACAGCTTGAAATTCCAAGAAAGACAATTTAAGATTTGTTTGTTCTCTTACCAACCCTGACCTAAAAATCCAACATGGCTGAATTGTACATATACATTTCAGTATACATTTCTAACACATTTGTTTATAAATGTATTAAAATCCACTGGTTTCCCAACTTGGAACGGGAGTTGCTCCAGTTCGAAGAACGGGAGTTCTTGAATTTTCTCCACCTCCCCTCTCTTTTGAGGAGTTTCAGTTTGAAGCAGATATTAGTGTCCTTTAATAACTCATCTATTTCCCTGTTGCCTTTTACTATTAGCACTTCAGTGGACCCCTGACTATTCACAGTTTAGTATTCAGGGATTTACCCATTTTTTTCTGTGAAGCGTAAATTCAAATTATGTTTACAAAGCAGCCAATCTAGGAGCGCCATTCATTTTCCTTGCTGCCGATTGGCTGTGTAAATAATTCACTGAATGTTCAAACATGCTCGCCATTACTACCACTAGACGCTATCTAATGCCAATTGGTTTTTCGGCAGTGATAACAGGCAAAACTAAAGCCTCTACTACTATCACCAATGTAAACACGTGAATTGGCTGGACTCTACTGGCACTTTTACTGAGTTTGTGTGCTTTAGTCAGATAAGAAAACAGATTAAAACAGAGGCCACAAACACTTCAGGTGGATCAGGAGTAGAAAGAAAATGTGAAAAGCAACTCATGGCTGCTCTTAGTGATCAGTGATGCATGTTTCGTTTCCTAAGGCTCAGAAAACCTGTTTTCTGCTTTTTACGGCATCATGAATTCTTAGAAAATCCAGAGTATTTTAAATAAACATCTGCTGGTCTTTCTATGAAAACTAACCTTCAACGACATGTGCATGTCATTCATGTGACCCTGCTGCTGCTGTCGTCTGCAGAATGACTCCATCCCCCAGGAGGATTTCACTCCAGAGGTTTACAGCATGTTCCTGAGTAACATCTGCTCTCGACCAGAGCTGGACAACATCTTCTCTGAAGTGTAAGAACTTTATTGTTTCTAATTCACAGTTGAGGGAAAAAAAAAATCTTTACCAATCAATACCGAATGTTTAATTTGTTATCCATGTTTTTGAGATCTCAGTTTTTCTCAAAGTTACTCTAATATGTTGCTATTTCTTTACACGAAAAAAAAAAGTTAGCTTTGCTTATGATAGCTACAGTAGATGACCAAAGAAGCCTTTAGTATCACTTAGGATGCAAAGCAGGAAAACATCCAATAATACATTTTCTGCCAATTATTTATCAGGCTTTAAAGGGCTTATATCTGCATAAATGATCTTCTATTATTGTATTCCTACCTTCCTATTCACTTCATTTTAATAATTGAATATCTTAGACATTTCTTTTTACCAATATTCATACATTAATAAAACATGTGTTTCATTATTTTACTAAATGAAATGCGTACAACCAGTCCCAAGCCGGGAGTGTCTTACAATTTAAGGCTTACTGTTAGGCTGAGGACTGTGAGTTGACCCTTAACCTTGAGTTAGTCAGAGGATGAGATGAACCAGTATAACAGTGTCACTTAATCTAGGTTTTAATTGCCCCTAAGAGTGAGGGGACAGGAGACAGAAGGAGACAGAAGGAGACGGGGAACACAAAGTACTTTCACACTCTTAGATATGAATAACAATTTAATCAAGATATAAGCACCTTTTGTCTTTGCTATAGCTGCTCCTGCCCTTCATGATGTTCCCTTTTGTCCTTTGCTCACATCTCTATTTTTTTTTAATTCTTTTTTTTTTGTTGCATTTTGCCCAAGCACAACTTTTTGTAACATTTCTTGATGACTTCCTGTCCACAGTGGAGCAAAAAGTCGGCCGTACCTCACAGTGGAGCAGATGACAGAGTTCATTAACAGCAAGCAGCGAGACCCTCGTCTGAACGAGATCCTCTACCCTCCGCTCAAACCAGAGCAAGTTCAGCTGCTGGTGGACAAATATGAACCCAACATTTCGCTTGCACAGAAAGGTCACACATTTCCTACTTTTAAAAGTCAGTTATTTAGATAATTACTAAATTGCTTTAAAAACTGCATTTGCTGATTTAAATCTCTTCTTATCTTTTCATGTTGTCCATTGTGTTCAACACCAAAATGTTCTCTACACATACCTCATAATCATAGGGATACACCCAAGGAAATCCTTATCACCAGAATATTTCACCAGCTCTTTAGGTGCCCAAAGTAATCACGGTGAAGGAAATTTCCTGGTGTTGCATACACGAGTGTGAAACAAATCCTTAATAAACATCGAATCCATCTCTTTGTTTACATGGCTTAAGGCCTGGGGCGGAGGGGGGGAATCTACACGCCCATCACTCATCTCAGGGCTTTGCCTTCTTCGTGAGTGCAAAATATATTTTTAACGTCTTTCTGAAAAGATCTACGTAACTCGTTAGGATTACACCAACAGGAATTCAACACACGTTGCAATGTCCTCCATTTCTTGCAGTTGTTTTGCTTCCACTGTTTGCCTTATTGCTGCACTGGATTCATATTTTTCACTATTTTTTTTTTCCTTCTGTGGCTATTTTAGTCATAAAGGTAAAACTCCAGGCCATGATATGTATGAGACAATAAATGTGATGCATTTATTTAACCGATTCATTCAGAGATAAACAAACAAACAAACATTGATTGAAGCTTAAACTTAATCAATATATACAACAATTAGATACCATCTCCACAAATGTAGGGTACCACAAGAATATGTGACAGACTCCTGCATCGAACATTTTCAGTGTGAGCATGTGGGCCTTCACATCGTTTAACTGTGGGCAGACAGCATCAATGCACACATGCTATTTCAAATACTTCAGTAAATATCCCCCACAGAATTTAAAACTCTTCTAAAGCTGCTGTATATCACCTGTTTTGCTGCACAAATTTCACTAAACAACAATTTACTATTGCGCAGATTTTAAAATGAAAACATCAGGAGTTGCAGAATATTTCATGTAGGGCCGGATGAGTCTCGAGGATCCAACATTCATGGACATGCTGTGCTTTCATGTCCTCTGAGGTGTCAGTGGACCAGTCGCTGCCAGAACTGGAGAACATCCCACCCCAGATATCAGGCAACAAGCTCGGATGCATGCCAATTCAAATTTTATCTCTGCTGGAAAGTATGCTGCGTAACTGTGCCAAAACGAGGGACTTATTTTACACCATGTTCTGTTTATTGTCGAGCAAATCATTCCTGCATTTTTATTTATTTATTTTTACATTCACCAAATAATACTGCATATCATTTATTTGTGATGGAGTTTTTTACAGTCGATTTTCCTATTAAGACTCTAAAGACATCATGTTCAATTGAATTGGTCGTCTTACTCTGTCCTGCCTCTTCATTTTATCCTTAATTCATTTCTGAAAGTAGTAATTCTGCCGTGTCCTCTCCCATTTACACGGCTTTATTCATTTTTGGTTATATTTAAAGAACAAACTATTTCATTTTCTTCCATTAAAACATGGTGTTTCTGTTTCAGGATGTAAAAAATGCTAATCTGTCCAGAAGAGGCTGTTTAGCTACAAATCTCTCCACCGTTCCATCATTATGTTAATCTGATGTGCATGTTCTCTTTCGGATTTCGCTGAATATAAATTGGCCCTAATTGTCTAAGGCAGAGAATTGGGTGTGATTTTAATAATCTCTCCAGAGTAAAGTACCTACTTTACATTTATTCCAACATAATTGAGGCTGAAACTACAGGAAATCCTTTTTTTTTTTTTTTTTTTAACTATACTTGAATTTGTAGCTTCATTGCCCAGCTAGCTCATCCTGTCCTGGGCTCTCTGGAAGCGTGCCCTTCCCCTTCCTCGTGACAGATTTCCCCTTGTGAAGTATTTATCTAGCCGGAGGAAGTGCTGCCATCTGCTCTGCAGACGCGTCCAGAACTCCACATGTTACCTTCACATTCACTTTCATGGGCTCGTCCACATGGTTTTATCGCTCTTAAGGACATTTGCATTTTTAAAGCTGTTTATTCAGTGAGATATATATATATATATGCGTGTGTGTGTGTGAGTGTCATAAGCATTAGGATTTAAAGCTAATATAGTGGCTTGTTAAAGTGTTCACAACTTGTCGGCTCTTTCAAATTTTGCATGTTTTAACTATAAATTGCAATACATTTTACATGGGTTTTATTTAAAACGCCAACATAAAGTAGTGCTTATTAAGAAGTGGAAAGGAAATTATGCGTGACTTTCTATATTTCATTTAACAAACAAAAAGTGCAGCATGCATATGTGTTCAGTCCCTGAGTTAATACTTTCTTGAACCTGCAATCAAATCTTAAAATTTTTGGGATACATCTCTAATATGTTTGCCGTCTAGAGACTAAGAGGTTTGCCCATTCATCTTAGCAAACAGGCTAAAGCTTAGTCATAAATGCAGGCTAACACCAAATATTCTCAACTCTGATTTAGGTCTGGACTTCAACACATGAATGTGTTTTCATCTAAAGTGTTCCTTTGTAGCTTTGACTAAATGTTTAGAGTCGTTGTCCAGTTGAAAGAGTAATACCTAAGTTTGGTAGTGACATGCTAATATCCAGTACGGTTCAACTAGGTTCGACTACTGGAGCAGAATTTAGCTTTAAGTAAAGTAACAGACCAGGAAATGAGTTTAAACTGTTGGACAAAAGATGTTGATAACATATAAAACACAAAATATCGAATTACTTAAGCAGTACAGAAAAAACAAAACAATCATACCCAAGTGATCTGGTTTACAGAAGATGAAGTCATTTTAGTCTCCATCCATATTTACCTCCATCCACCTTCCCATCAACTCTGACCAGTTTCACTGTCACAGCTGACAAAAAGCACTAGCTAATATGAACATTTCCTATGTAGGTAAAAAATTCAGTTTTGATCTCATTTTGACCAAAACTGCTCTTCCCCAACTGAGATGTGGAAATTTGCAGCTGCTTCCCATTTTTAGGGAACGGAGCGAACAGTTCTCATATTCGAAGCTTGGATATTGTTTTATAACTTAACCCCGTTTAAACATTTTTACAGATTTATCACTGTGCTGTCTGGTGTTTTCCCTGGTCAAAGGACACGCCCTCCACTTTTCACCACTTTATTTGTACTGCCATTATCCTGGGATGACTATGTTTGCAAGATATTGTATAAAGATGTGTATGCTCATTGCAGATGATCTAAAACTAATGAATATGCGTTTGAATTTTGTATCCTTCATTCAGCTTTTCAGTCCTCTCATTATTTTGTACTTCTTCAGTTTATGCTGACTTTAACGCTACGATCAGAATGCTGAATATAATGTGAGGAGACTCTTAAAGTATTATCCATTCACAGAGCATCGCTGGCCCGTTGTCACATTTTCAGATGTTGAAAGATGAGTCTTTCAAGTCATTATTTCAGTCTAATAGCAGTATCCCTGTCCACCCAGGTGTAGTTTCACCTTTAAGTCTCACCTTTGCTGTAACCCCAGTAGAGTCTCACTCTACTACAGACGTGGTCCCAGCTATGTTAACATATTTTTCCACCCTGTGGTCTACAAATGTCCTGAGAGCTGAAGAAACCCTTTGACTGGGACTGTCGGTGTGACGCAGGTCAGACCTTAGTCATGCACAGAGACATCCCTGCAGTCGACAGAGGAGTGAGACACCCAGTGCAACCGAGCTTAGATGTCACGCACAGCAGCCAGCGTTAATTAGCTCAGCAACTCTGCAGAGGGCGGTACCGCATTAATTAGCATAAAGTGGCCAGAGGGACCTGCTGCACCCATCAGACTCGCATTACTTAGCATATTTGGAATAACGTTATGGGAGAGCGAGTGTGTAGGTGGAGTAGGCATGTTAGCCGTAGCGGTCGCTTTGAATTTGGCATTGAATCAGTGCAGGTTCTGTGTGTGGAGTTTGTGGTCATGTAGCTGCAGATCACCGTCTTTCCAGTGGATGACAACAGCTGGTTTGCACTTAATCTCAGATTCGCTTTTATGTGCTTCCTTCAGCTCAATGAAGAATCACGTCGTCGACAGTGATTCAAAGCAAAGAAAGAACAGTCAGGGGGGGAGTTTCTCTGTGACAGATCCTTGTGTTACCTACAACCTGTAATAATGTTTGTTTAAGTCAGTGGAGCTTGAAATACAGAAAGATACATTTGTGCTCTGATCTACGGCTAGAAAAAGAGGCCATTTCACACATTTGAACAGGTGAACGTTCTCCTAATTAAGAATAATACCCGCTCAAAGTCCAAAGAAGTTGAAGTAAAATGCATGAGTTGGGCGTTTTGGGTAACTTGTCTAAGAATAGATGCATTTCCTTGCCAAATCACTCATACTACTTGATTTTCTTCTTTTTAAAATGTTTTTATTGCAACATTTTTTGCGACAATTGAGAATTAAAAAGCTAATTAAATTTGGTTGTCAGAGTGACGAGATTTCCAATCTCCCTTTGCGTGTCAGTGCTTCGTACAACCATTTTCATGTCTCACTGTAGATTTAGTCCACTTGGCCTGGATTACGTCATGTGCAGTTTGTGGTGGTTATGGGACAAATTTATAAAAATTCAAAGAGTGTAAATTCCTTTGCAAATTCATTAAATATATTATCATCTAAATCACTTTCTAAAATTTTACGTATACAGTTTGTACTCTGGGATCTATGACGTTATTTAGACGAAAGAGAGAAAATGAATGAAATGCATCACCCTGACTACTTCCAATGTATTGTTCTCATGCAGGTCAGATCTCGATGGATGGCTTTGCCCGGTATCTGAACGGGGAAGAGAACAGCATCATTCCCCCAGAGAAGCTGGACCAGAGTGAAGACATGACCTTTCCACTCTCTCACTATTTCATCAACTCCTCACACAACACATACCTCACAGGTACGTGCGCGGAGACGCAAGTCAGAAAGCAAGACGGCCTAATTGCAGCAGGTGCATCCTTTATTCTTCTCCACAAATGAGCGGATCAGTCATGCATTGAGAAGCAAAATTAAAGTGCCGCGAGCGAGAACGTTCAGCTTTATACCTCGCAGGTCAGTCAATCAAATCTGGTGGTGCAGCTAAAGCCTTCCTTCCCCGCGTTACCACTCAAGAGGTTATCCAATCAAGTCATAGCCCGAGACTCCTTTCATTGTCATTCGTGAGTTAAATATTTCTGCCGACTGGTAGTCACAGTAGCTGCTTCTTGGCAGCGTGCCATGGGAGGCATTTGTAATACGGGGGGGCCATTTTCTCCTCAATGGATATTAGAATTCATCTATTCAAATCTATTCTGAGAGGAAACCGAAGTGCATTGAATCTTTCAAGTGAATCAGACCTCTCGAGCAGTGGAAAAAAAAAATGGAATTGCTGTAATGCCCCAACCCCATAGGCTGCAAAATAGAGAAATGAGAAAAACAAACAGGGGCTGTTTGGCTTTCTTCTCATGAACACAGCTTCCTTTACTTCTTTTCAAAGCGAAACAAGTTTTGCTGTTTTTAAGTGGGGAGCATGGAGGTGCACCTTTAAAGGGCAGGTTTGTGTCACTGCTGCAGAGGCATCTTAATCATGTGTTTGACAGTGACTAACGCAATAACGTTTTGGTAAACCTCCCTTGCTGGTTTTAAAAGGATATTAACTAAAAAGAAAAAAAAACAAAAAAAAAAGCAATTGAGGAAAAAAAAGCTTCTGAAAAGATCAGCATAACGAAGTGAGAGCCTCTCGCTTTGACATAGCTGCTTTTAATGTTGCAGGAAAGCAAACCGCTAATGCAAAGTGATAATTGCTTCACTAATGGCGACATGTTAAAGAGATTTGCCTGCATTAGACACTTCTACTGTTTTTTTTTTTTCCCCCCTGTTTTTTACTGCTTGCCAGGAACTGAAAGGATTAATGAGCCAGTGTGTGTGTTCGTGTGTGTTTGTGTGTGTTGTGCAGCGGGCCAACTCGCAGGAAACTCCTCGGTTGAGATGTACAAACAGGTCCTCCTGTCTGGGTGCCGCTGTATTGAACTGGATTGCTGGAAAGGACGCACCACAGAGGAAGAGCCTGTCATCACTCATGGGTTTACAATGACAACTGAAATCTCTTTTAAGGTACGGACAAAAAAAAAAAGAAAAAGCTGAAACCTTTAATGCAGGGGTAGGAGCAGAAGATGATTTTGAAATGTGTTCCTGTCAGTGCAGTTTGGGTTACCTAAACGCTTTTTTACTAGAAGATACTCTGTGTTTAAGTTGACAATACCTGGAATCAGAGTCACCACCTGGATTTAACTAAGAAAATAGGAACAAGCATCGTTACCAATTTATTTTACCCCAACCAATCCAATGATTGCTGTAAGGCAAATTCGGTGATCATCCAATGAAACATTAGATTGTGACCTTTTTTTGGTGGCAACCACAAAAAGGCTGGCATCCACCACTGTATATCATTATGGATTTTTGCACCCTTATCCTGTCTCATACCTTTGTCCAGTGAGATTGTTTCTGTGCTTAAACAATAGCTTTATCTAATGAGAACTGGTCAAAATCCTATACTGACTTTCTTGTTCGTCAAATTGACTATAACTGATGGCTGGTGTTATGAAGCCCCAAAATTTGCTTTAAGGTTAAATCAGTGTAACTTAGTTATTGTAGTATTTTCCATCCAACAAATTTGTTTTCTGTTGATCTATACAGGAAAAATATTCTTATGATATTTGAAAAAAATATATAAAAAACGAGTTAAACTTTTTTTTATCATGGTGTCATTTTAACATGGAGAAACCTTTTAGAGCTCCTCCATCCTCAGCTTGTACTTCAGGGCACTACTGTGCTGCATTATCAATTATTGCAATGCCATTCAGATCAATTATTGAGATTTGAAAATACAAGTTGTGTCCAATTTTATATTTGCTATAGGACTACAAATGTGTTGAGTTGGACTGGTCTGATTCCGAGTTGCTTTGTGAAACATATTCATAATGTGAATTTCTTTTTTTTCTTTTTTTTAAATCAAACTGTGGTCTCGGCTGTGAAAAACGTTTGCTTTTTGTGTTTTGTGCTGAAAAGCATTAAATGAGCTTTGCTAGAAAAGGGCAACAGCAACATAGGCAGCCCATTTTATCATTCCTTATTAATGCTGCCTTCACAGAAGTTCAAGCAAACTTTGCCTTCTGCACTAATGTGCCTCCTAAGAAGTTGTATGATTCATGTTCTTTTGAGTCTGAAGCCCCCCTGCTGTGCTTTTCACTACAGACTCATGTATGTTTCTAAGCACTGCTTGAGGCCCTAATAATTACTTATTTCATGCTTGCATGCACAGTCTTTTAATGATTAATTATTATGAACTGAAGAGCAAAGAAAACACCTTTTTAAATTTGTACAATGACTCTTCTTTATGACATCCACTACTGATATACCATTGGTGAGTTTTATGTCTATTTCACAATCATATGTTACAAAGTGCACAGAGAAAGTACACACACAGAGTGATAAGAAAAACATCAAAATCAACTGAACTAAAAGAGTAAAATAGTCCAAACTTCATCCTTACTGCTGCACCTCATCAGTTTTTCCATCATGTTAGGATCAGTATGTTCAGGTCCTGTTATTTAGTGTTATTTCTTTAAACAAAACAATCCTGCATTATTAATTAAATTAATATTAACTTTTATAGGAACTGACTTGACTTTCTGAGAAAGTGGACTGAAAGTAAGCTGTGGACAGAGTAAATAAATATCAGTTTGCTGACTGGTCACTATCAGCTGATCAGTTCAAGGCTCTGCAGCTTTCAAATCCCTTTTTACTTTATTCTGAAAAATGAAGCGTTTGTGTCAACGACCCTTCTGAATGACACTAAACTCTGTTAAATCAGAACATTTTATGAACCTGCTTTCCTTCTGGCAGCAGGCTGCTCTTCCTCCTCCTCCTCATCATCATCTGTAAATGCAATCTCAAGGCTTTTCTTTGACCATCTGACAGATATATGCGGCATCAATCCGCAGTCTTAAAAACACACCACTTCCTCTGGTCTCCAAGCAACAAGTACCAAACTCGAACACAATTTGTCCGTGCATTTCTTTCTTTCCACCTCAAGCACTACTCCTGCTGCGAGAGCGGCGCTGCACAGTTTGTGTGAATAGAGGATTACTGGAAATATAAAGGCAGTTTTAAAATGACAGTTGAATTTATTCATAAAAAAAAACTATTAAATCCAGTGTTCATTTATTAAAAATGTTATTGACCCACCTCCCTAAACAAATACACGTTTTTAATCTTTAGCCACTTTAACTAGGCCACCTCAAAAGTCTTTTTGTATTTACTCAAGTTAACTTCATCCGATAGTAAAAATAATTTGATAATGTGAATCTTTTAGGTGCAACAAAAAAATCTGATTAAATCTCTAACACAGTAAATACGTTTTCACAGTTCTGTACATTTTAAGAATCTGTAAACATTTTTGTGATGTCCAGTTGTATTATTTGAATATCTTTAAATATAGATTTAAGTAAATACGTTCTGTTAGAAATAATACACAGTAATAAAACACATTTTGTGATTTGTGGAAGTGTAAATTCTGAACACTTATTTGTAAAGCCACTTTTTTTTTGGCAACATCCATGAAATCTTAGTTTTAGTCTAGTTGTCTGAATCTGAAAATGTAAAATACTCCCAACTCCAAATATACCAACTATGTGACCAAAACACTTTTAAATGGGAAAATGCAGTAAATCTATATCTTAATGTTATTTTTAAGAAATGTTTATTCTGCCATTTGGCCGTATACAGCTGGTATTCAAAGACTGACAGCATAAACAAACACTATAAGGGTCAAGAGTAGACAAAGAAAGGCAGAGTTGGATAAAAAATGAAGAAAAACAAAAAGTGGGACATGCATGCTGCAAATTGCATGAGACACAGATGCACTGAATCGTCCTAAAGAGAAGAGCCAGGGGGCAATTTATCAAGGTCTTAAGAGGGGGAAGAGTACAATAAGGAACAATTCTTCAAAGGAGGAAAAATATAGCTTTAAACTCTTAAGAATTGAGTAGATGTCAAGAGGAAGAAAAAATAAATAAATGGGTGAATTGATTGATACTGGAAATCCAAATCTAATTTGACTAAGAGAAGGAGCCTAATGGAATTAAAGAGGAATGCAAAAAGAGGGGAGCCGAGAAAGATGGAGGAGAGCTAAAGATAAAGAAGGCTGCTGATTTTATTGAAAGACATGGTGCAAATGGAAATGAAGGCATTAGCTTAACTGACACTGTTGTTAACAACGGTGTAATTGATTTAGACGATCAGTGATTCAGAAGTCTGATTTCAGACCTGGTTCCTCTGAATGTGACAGAACCTCATCAGTCATATAAAACAGGCATTAATGATCGGGAAATCAAAACAGTGCAGCATTTAAAATTATTTTATTGATACTGATTCCCTTTTACAGTATTGATCTTACTGTCAAGAATGCTTTAAAATAAAGTCACATATAAACCTGGGTAAATTGACACATTGCTGTTTTTTTCCTCTTTTGTGTTCAGGAAGTGATCGAGGCGATTGCAGAGTGTGCCTTCAAGACCTCGCCGTTTCCTGTCATCCTGTCTTTCGAGAACCACGTGGACTCGTAAGTCGGCGATCTGCTTCGAGTCGGCACCTACCAGTTTTGACCTTTTTGATGAGCGCAGAGCATTTGCCAGCTGTCAGTTACCGGGATGAGGAGAACGTTTTGATTGGTTGCTCTATCTTTAATATCTCCTAAAGGATGTCAGGGAAGGAACATACATATTCAGTGTATTGACATTTAGCAGAGAAATCATGATTGTTTCTCTGTGCTTGTTTCCATGTGTGTGTGTGTGTGTGTGGGATGAATCCCAGGCCAAAGCAGCAGGCGAAGATGGCAGAGTACTGCCGGTCAATATTTGGAGACGCATTACTGATGGAACCACTGGAGAAATATCCTGTGAGTACACAGGATGCTCGAACATGTGCACATTCTCACTCTGACATTCACACTTTCGGCAGCTCCTTTTCTTCTTAACACGCACCCCGATACATAAAACATGGCATGCAGCGAAGTGTTCAGAAGGTATTAACCCATGGAAGAGTGCACTCAGGAGCCAGAGGAGTGTCTGCATGTGGTTCTTAGAAGGTGGCATTTTGAGGTGAAAAGTAAGAGCTGACTGTTTTCAACTCAAAGTAACTGAAAGAAAACATGGAAATGGTGATTGAATGCATCCCTGCTAGAGTGATTCTCAACTCCTTCAAATCGGTTTCGTTAACGCGTTACTTTAGATCAAGATAAAATGAGAGCAAAGTTTCACTCAACCATGCAGATTACCTCTAGCTTATGAAAAACATACCAGTCAGCAAATAAACAAAAGCAAACTATTACGTTTCTGACCCCCACAGTCGCACACAGATGTACCTGCTGGACATTTTGTTGCAAAAGACCAGTTTTATTTAGAGGTACAAATGAAAATTAAAAAAATGATACAATAAAAAATAAAAACAATGGCCCAGTCAAAGCTCAGACATAAAATCTAATTGCGAATCTGCAGCAAAGATCGAAAATTAATGTTCGCAGAAGCCTTTTATGCAATCTCCTTGAATTCCACTTCATAATTAAGAGCTGTTCTGCATTAGCATAATAAATAAAATCGCCGCAAAGTCCTTCAATATTTGTCGTTGAAATGTGACAAATGTAAATAAGTATAAACGGTTATTCCAAGTATTACATGTAATCAAGGTGAGAGCTTGCAAAATGAGTATTATTGTGAAAGGAACTCAAGCAACAGGTGTTTACATGTAGATCGATCTATTTAAGCAGAAATATAGAAATTACTGCAAATTCTCATAGCCTCTCCAGAACGTCTGTCTCTTTCGCTCACACACACACCAGCGACTGTTTACATGCCAAAGATGCCAACTTCAGATGACTCATTGCAGAATCACTCCAATTCGACTGCATCACCTCTGTGCCATCACTGAGACTGGAAATGACAGGCGTTTAAGATTAAATGAAAGTGTTTTATGCTGTAATCACAACATGGCTTTCCTTGGCAGCCCTTTATCAGCCTTTCCTCTGTTGCCATGGCTACAGGAGAAAAGCTTGCATTGTCCCTTTGTGGCCAAATGCTCAACCCTCCCTCCAGTACCCCCTCCACCCAAAAGACGTCTTTGTGTGTGTGTGATGACGCAGGCAACCCGCGCGAGGCAAATATAGACACTTGTCGTACAAACTCTCACACACACGTTCTCCGAACTTGAAAACACACACACACACATGCAGCACACACACTTTAGCACAGAAGTTATCCCCCTCGCATTTTTCAGCGGGGAAATTGCTGTCCCTGTTGGTATAACACCGTGGAGGAGCGAAAGTTCCCACCACTCTGAGGCAGCAGTATCTCACACACGCAGGGAGTTCCACCAGTCCTGCCGCCTGCCAAAGACGCATCCATCTGAGAATTACAGCCCTCTGACAGGGTTTGACATTGAAGTATTATCAGGGAGAAGCCTTTTGAATAGAGTGGCAGAGGAGGGAAAGTGAAGGGGAGGGAGAAAACGAGAGGCACACCGAGGGCGGAGCCGGAGGAACAGAGAGCGAAGGTACCTTTGAAGAATGAGATTTTTTTACCACTGAGCTTGTAATAACTGGGAAAGGTGAGAGCAATGACAACCACTCCCTTCTGGCATGAGGCAGCCATGTATACTGCATATCGAATAGAGTATCAGCTCTGTGAGTCCGTAGGCACACTGTCAGATAGGGTAATGTAGCTAGATTGGTTCCAGCTCAACCAAGGGTGAGGATAAAGAGGATTAAGATTTCGTAGAACTGAAGTTCCTCCTTCATCTCCTCTTTGCAAAGATCTTTTTCACGACATTTACGGATGCAGACTAATTTGTTGGTTTCCTTCCACGATGAACAAAAGCAGGAGAGAAAAAAAAAGCACAATTATCTCTGTACTGCTGAAAACTTAAAGCTGATTTGTATCCTTTGTGGATTATTCAGTATTTAACACAAATTAAACTTTGCTTTAGATTTCCATTTTCCATCCATTTTCTTCTGGGGGTTGTTAAAACCTGTTAGGGTTAGATTTCCATGGTCTTCCTCCATGGAGCCATTAGTGGTGTGGTTTTTCTATCATCCGCACTATCTATGTAATCATTCTGGGTCGCATTTCCTCTTCGGTCCACTCTAGGAGATTGGCTATAGCTCCATGAATCTTAAAGATTTTAATTATATTAGCCGCTAAGGCCACACGAACATGAAGCTACTTGGAGAACAGCTTCATGCTCAAACAGCTCTCGGCTTTGCCTTCTCTTATCCATGTTCAGTGTGGCGCAAGCTACCCAGCAGCTTGTCAAGTCCTTTGAAACTCTGGATAAGAACATGTGACACAATGTCAAAATATATTATTTAGCATATTTTTAAAACAAGCAATCTCATTTTACAGTGTATTTTAGTAGATGCATCTAACATAACAAAGGCTTTTAGATACGCATGAGAAAATTACTTACATTTGAATCACTTTTCAGAAGAAATTCTGCATCTTTTCAATGAACTCCGACAAATTCATCACTGTCTATTAGTTTTATTTATTTGGGGTTTTTTTACACCGGAGCTATAAGCAATCTGTTCAGTAAACAACAATGGTGCTTCATTACTTTAGCTACAATACTCGTGAAGGTCGTGAAGTGCAGATATCTTCGTCACAATAACCAAAAAATATACCTCGTTGTTTTAGAAATGAAATGTTTGTCTTGAAGTTCTTTTCAATCCTGTTGATGGAAGCAGCTGACAAACCAGAATTGGCAAGCAGCGATGCACTCAGGCAGAAAGCAGACAGGACTGAGGATAATACGTGGAAGCGAGTGCAGACAGAAGACTGCAAAACAATATTCCACCCACCGAAGAGGAAGACGACGCAGCTTCAAGCTGAAATGTCAGCTCTCCATCACTGCCACTGGTCTGACTCGTCACATTGTATATCACCTGGCTTTTGATTGAATTATTTGTTTCCCTACAAAGTCTAACGACATAAAGGTAGAATCTGACATTAGTTTTGTTATAAGAGTTAAAATGGAACTTGTTTTTCAGTATAAAGGTTATGTCAGAAAAATTAAATTAAGGTTAAACTCCAGGTGAAAAATTAATATAAGCGACTATTGTTAAAAGTTGAATTTTATTTTTGTGATCCGGGTCAGAAAGTAACCTGTTTATTATATAGAGCCATTACATAGAGAGAGAGAGATATTTTAAATTCAAAATTCAGGTTCTCAGAAAGTCTGAATACAACAGAAGGCAAATTTTAAAAAGCCTTTAAATACAGAACAAATGTGTCATATAGTCTTCACAATCAAGAGGAAGAATGGCGCCTTAAGAGTTGTTCTGCTGACAGTCTGTGACGCTCTCTACTAAGATTGTGAGCCTCAAAAGGGATTTGCTGGTTGTTCGGCTAAGGATGTAGCCGAGTACATCAATAGAATGTTGACGTAGGGTAAAAAAAAAATGGTCCAGAAGCTTCAGAGATAATAACATCCTTGGGAGAATCCTAAACCAAATACCATTCAAGAGCTTTAAGGGGATTGATGATGCATGGACTGCTGCTGGAGTCGCTGCTGTAGGAGTTACCAAACACAGACTGTCCCATCCACTGTGTTAAATCACTTAGAGACGGCATTAGACTCTGGATGAGTGGTCCTAAGTTCTTCTTTACAATAAATTTTTCTCTTAATTTGGAAATCAAGGTCCAAATTAAGTGGAGAAGAGCAGAGGGGCCCAGATTTCACTTTGCTTGAAGGTCCAGTGCAATGTTTCCTCAGTCGGTGATGATTTGTGGCGACGTGTCATCTGCTGGTGTTCAACCAGGAAAAGCTGATGAGCTTTATGAAAATACTGATTTCATTTTTTGAGCAAGACCTGCCAGCTGCCCACACTGCCAAAGGTACCATAAACCGGTTGGATGAGAATGGTATCACTATGCTTGACTGGCCAACAAACTCTCTTGAACTAAAACCCATGAAGAAAGGGGTTTCCTCGAGAGGAAGATATGCAAACAATGCAGACAAGCTTAAGGCTCCTATCAAAGCAACCTCAGCTTCTTTAACCCGTCAGCAGAGCCAGAGCCTGACCGCCACACTGCAATGATCCAGTCATTCATGCAAAAGGAAACCCAACCATGATTTCACTCGATTGCCATTTCCATCCTAAAAATCCTTCTTTATTTGTCCAAAGTAAGAATTTGGGTTTTACATTTTCTGTAATTTATATCACTTTGTGTTACAATTGTCAAACAAATCTATATAGTGAGATTGCCTTTTTTAATTGGTTTATGTAAATTGTTACTTGCAGAGTCTGCAACCGCAGAAGTTCAAACCTGTGCAAAAGTATTGATTCCAATTTTTCAGCCAGAAAAACAGTAACCTAGAGCAGCAAAACCAAAACCAAATATTTATTTTATTTCATCCTACACAGTGTAATTACAGCATTTTTCATGACTGTGGCAACGATTATTCGTGGCATGTTGTGACAGGTGAAAGCTAGTAAGCAACAGTCGCTCAAGAGATGCAGCTTATGACGTTTTAAAGCAAAAAGTGTCTGGCAATAGGAGAGAACCGTCCAGTAAAGTGCACAAACAACTGTTTATGGATTCTAGAGAAAGCTGACCTGATTACAGCTGAGCTTTACTTCAATAAAGTTATATTTTTTTGTATGTTTTTATTGCCTCTGCTTGGAGTCAAGATTTAATGCATCTTCCAGTGGTGTGAGTAGAACCATTTGAAGCCGATGCAAACAGAATGTCTAATCGGTTTAGCATCATTTCCCTGCAACAACAGCAGAGAGGTTTTGAGTAGAAAGTAGGTTATTAGGCTGTTAAATCTTGTCTTAATCTGCTGCGTGAATCACTAAACTCCCCTTTCTTGTAAACATTCAGAAAGACAGAGGAAACAAGAATATGTTCATGACTGATAAGTTGTTAACACTGCAGCTGTGCATGTGTATATGTACTCATCATTACTGCAAACTTCTTTTTTTTAAAGAAATGAATTATTGATAAGGCTAAACACAGTGATCCTAAAGCAGTGCATCCCATTAATAATTCAAAACTCTGCCGACTTCAGGCTCGCTCTCTTATGAGTTTGGGTTTAATGCTCAGTTTCCTCCCAAGACGCTGATTGAGGTGTTGATCTGTAATGATCAGCACAGCTTCTTAGGATCTCCAGAGAACTTTTTTTTTTCTTCTCACTAACATGAATTTACATTTTTGAACAACCTCAAATAAGACATCATAAGCGATTCTTGCACTTTGTTTACGTTTTCAGGTTTTCACTGCGATTTTTAGGCATTCTGAACTGAAACACATTCCCCCGTTTTCACAGTTATCTCTCTGTCTCTCCATCTTCGTCTCCGCTCCTTTCAGCTTGACGCTGGAGTCCCACTTCCCAGCCCCATGGAGCTGTTGGGGAAGATCCTGGTGAAGAATAAAAAGAAACATCAGAAAGCCGAAGGAAGCACCAAGAAAAAGCTCTCTGAACAGGTTTCCAACACTTACAGTGATTCCTCCAGCGTATGTGAGCCGTCCTCCCCCAGCGCAGGTACGGCACACCTGATATCGCACACACGCTTTCAGATTATCACAAAAAAAAGATCTTGGCAAGAGACACCGTTGCATATGTTTTATGATGTAAAATGTAACCATCTGGCTCAAAATGTGCTGTGGACCAAAACTTCTCTGGCGCCCAGAGACTGAAGCAGCGAAGCAAAACCCTACTGTTGTTCTGCATTTTATCATTTTTATGGCTCTTTCCATCAGTCCAGAATATTATTGGCTGCTGCACACACCTTCTGGGGCTCCTTAAATACTAGCCAGTGGCAGCCGTCAACTTGTCGGTGTGTGTGTGTGCGTGTGTGTGTGCGTGCAGCTCTGTGTGCATTATGTTGTAACTGTATCACAGCTGCTCCCTGGCTTGAGTTTTCTCAGATCTGTTAACAGCCAGGCTGTAGTGTGCCGCACATTTTTTTTGGTCTTTCAAATGTGTGTGTGTGTTTATTTGTGTGCGTGTGCCTTGTTGTAAAGTCCACCTCTTATTCCTAGAATTCATGCTGTATTTCTTGCACACACACTGCCCCCTAGTGATAGAACATGAGTATGCCAGCACCAAATCTTTTTTTTTTTTTTTTTTTTTTTTTTTTTTTTTTTAATATTGAGTCTTTATTTGAGAGTGGTCAGACAGGAAAGTGGATAATGAGGGAGGGGTAAGATATGCGACAAAGGTCATCAGGGGTCATCCAGGACCCGAACCTGTGATGGCCACATTGAGGACTTTCCACACATGGGTTGTGCTTTACTCCTGTGGCACCTCAGCGCCTAATCCCAAATCATTTTAACCAGTACATTCAGAAGCAATAATTAGGTGAATCTGTAAAGACTACAAATATTTTTATCTGTGTAGTGGCATTGAAAGAATAATAGAACTCAGTTTTTATCTATTTTAGCAAGTGAATCAAAAATAAAGTGGAAATAGTAAATGGAGTTTGAAAAAACAGCAACAAAAATGAAAATTGTTTTTTTTTTTGTTTGTTTGTTTTTTTTTCTCCAAAGGTTCAACTAAAGAAGAGATGGCCGATTCGTCACAACCCTCTGACGGCGCTGAGCTCAACCTGAGACCACATGGCAGGAAGTCTATTGGTGAGTGATGACCTAAGCTTAAAATCATTTGTGTGGTCCTCATTAGGCAGGAGCTGTAGGTCACTTTGATCATTGTCTTGCACATAATTTCCTGTGTCAGTGTGAGCTAAGATATGGATGAAGATACCGAGTCGGTCTCTCATTGTGCATGCAGAGAGGCTGGGTGAGTTTCAGCTTAATATTAAAATAAATATCTGTCACTGAGCTCCATCAGTTACAGCTTCTTGGTGGAAGACTCGCCTTGTTATTTTAAGGTTAATGGATAGAACTTCTTACTAAATAAAGCTACGAAAACATGATCAATACTTAAAAAGGTCAGTGAGGCATTTGCCTCGTCTTTGTGGAAATGTCAAACAAACTTAAGCAATTCATTTTAATTTAACGGTAACTCGTATTTTAGGTGAGGTGGAGGCCGAAAGCGACGATGAGGATGACGACGATGATGACTGTAAAAAGGGCTCCATGGATGAGGTGTGTATGGGGGGACGTGGCACACACGTCACAAATAAAAATCTTAAAATTGTTCTGACTTTTTGCGTTCATCTCCAACTGAATCACAACCGGCTCTTCGAGGTGACGTTTCTACATCTTTGCACTTTGATGGAGGAACACTTCTGCTCATTCTTCTTTGCTAAACAGCTCAAGCTCAGCCTGACTGGATGGAGTGATTCAGCAATGTCTTTATAGCAAAGATACTGCAATTAATATTAACTATTCATTTAATTACCTTGCATTCAGGCTCTCTTTGCCTGTAGTATATTTGCTGATACTTTTAATTATCAGCAAATATAAAAGTACCTCATTACTTTCATTGAGATGAAAGTAATGAATTTATTATTTTCAAGTATCTGGATGAAACTGTGTGCAGTGTTGATTTTCTGCAACACACTTTGATTTGCATGTAGATGTTTTATAATCTAACTCTGTCTTAAAAAAAACTTCATGATACTGTTCCTGCATTGTCATAGAGACTTAATTATACACATGTAGCTTCTATTTAGTTACTTACTATTTTATTTGTACTGAATTTTATTGAGGTTATCGGCTAGATGCATAGCATTGCCAAACTTTTCAGATTTTAATTTCTAAAAATGTTTGCTCTAATTTACATTCAGCTACAAAATTTAAGAATATTTACCAGGATGTAAATATGTATGGTCGGGATGTGACTGAACATGAAAAGTTTCAAGGAGTGTAAATCTTTCTACAAGCCACTGTATCAGTTTTTAAATAGTGCTAATGATTTATAATTGTTTGAATAGGTTTTTATTTGCACATCTGAGGTTGTCCTCAAATGTTAGATTTTATATATATATAATTTTGTCTCCCTTTACCTCGAGTAAAAACCCTTTTAATCAGTCATTGTTGTATTTAAAAGACACTTCAAACTGAGATTGAAAAATACTTCAATAATTCCAAAGTGGAAAAAGATTTGTGCAGGTTATTGTTAACCAAAAGGAAAAGCAAATAAAAGATGGTGTCCAAAGCAGGGAGGCGATGCATTTCAGCATCAGGGTCTCCTCTTCTGTCGCAGAGGCTTTGTTGAAGGTTATTGCAGTGTGCAACAGTGACCTTCTCTATTGGTCTTTACCCCACTGGACTTGAAGAAGTATCTGAGCAATTTTCTGCTAACAGCTTTGGGGGCTTCAGAGGGGTCCCTAACTCAAAGCCACCCTTCTTTTCATTGGATTCTTCACTTTCTTTGAACCACTGCCTTTGCTGTTTCACCCTCCATATCTCCATAAAGCCGACTTGGGGGGGAGGGGGGGATCTGTTTTATTTCCAGTTCAATCTGTTGTACAGGTGAACACCAGTGTAGCTGTACTTTTAAAAACTGTCTGTTTGCCTAGATAGAAATGTTGTTTAGCTGGATTTCAATCCTTTAAAATGACAGCAAACTGAGTCAATGTAAGCTAAACTCCAATTGATAAAGAGTGTTATTTTGCTTACCTATTTGAATTGAAGTGAACTACTGGTCCCCTGTTGCTTAGAGCAGATTTGCTTTTTTTCTATTTTTTCCTGACCTTCGTCACACTACTTTATACCTTGTGTTTCCATGGTGACCATACACTCCCTTAGCTGGATGCTTCTCCAGCACTCAAGAGTTGCCCTCCTACCTCTCCAACATTAAGCCAGAGTATGCCATATCTACACATAAGCGCCACTGCTTCAGAATTAACACACAGTACTTCCAAAATTTTGCCGCAAAGTTGGATTATAAATACTTTTTATCAGAACACAACTTAATCTAACGCTACACTATGCAGCTGCTCTGTCTGCAGCGATGAGGATCTTGTCACCTCAGCATGCTGATGTGGCAGCCAGACCAACTTTGCGAATAATTCACTAAAAACGACATTTTCAATATTCTGTTATACTTAGCAAACACGAAAGAGTGTGAGAACAGCTTAAAGATGTCGTGTCTGTTCATGCACAGGGCACAGCAGGCAGTGAGGCGTTCGCCACAGAGGAAATGTCCAACCTGGTCATCTACATCCAGCCTGTCAAGTTTTACTGCTTCGAGACGTCCAAAAGTAAGCAAGATCCATCAACATTTCACAAGTGTAATAGTGAATGGGAACTATTTTCTTAGTATGCCTTTACTTAGGCATACTGAGAAAAACCACCCATGTTAACTTTTTGTGTATTCTGTGTTATATAACTGTAAACAGTGATATGTTTTGCTTTAGTAGAAGATAATTAAATAAAAATGAAGGTTTCTTGTAAGAAGTGTGGAAATAATGCAGTTTAAATGCCTATTCTCACAATAAGAAGTTAATTGTGTTTAAAAACAGCTGCTGCTTTATTTAATGTTCCCACGTTGACCTGCAGAGATCAACCGGAGCTTCCACATGTCCTCCTTCGTAGAGACCAAAGCTTTGGAGCAACTGACAAAGTCTCCAGTCGAGTTTGTGGAGTATCCTTCTTTAAGCACAGCGTTCTGCTTTTTACCGTCTGGAAAACATTTGTAGTTTTGCTCGTCTGGTTTCCGCTCTGACGGTAATGACTTGAAGCAGATAGAGGCCAGCTTCGCTCTGCTTCTGTGCTTTTTCATCTCCCGTTTATTCTGTGTTGCGGTTTCACTCCATAACAGCAACAGTGACATCACCAGCAGCAACAACAACAGTTTAGGTCATGTGTACATCTGTGACGCGATAGTCATAATCATTTAGCTTTTGAATTATTCACTTTAGCAGTTCTTTTTGGAGAGCGCCGATGATGCAAAATACAACTTTAATTATTTTTAAATACAAACTGGGTGCAGAAGTCTGATTTTTATGATGGATTCACTTTAAAGAAGGTCAAAATGACACATATAGGCTCAAATATCTACATACCTCACTGTTATGTGAACATATGTCTCTTTGACCACGTGCCGTTTCCAGATATGAACAAGTGTGTGGTTAAATTTGTGTCTCACAGTCCAAAATCTTTTTACGCAGTTTACATTGAAGCCATCACAGAGACTTGGCATTCGGATGAGGTTTTGGGATCTAGGTTTTAAAGGTCTAGTTGTTGTTTTGAGGTGAAGCTGAGGACTTTGATGGGATTCCTCCTCATTTATTATTATTTTAACTTATTCCTACAATTCAAAGTGGAGTGCTTTGTAGTTTGATGACTAAGCTGTGCACTTACATGCAGCTGTTCTTTACTTAACCGACTGTGCTCAGATACAACAAGCTGCAGCTGAGCAGGATCTACCCTAAAGGTACTCGAGTAGATTCATCCAACTACAATCCGCAGCTCTTCTGGAACGCCGGCTGTCAGCTGGTGGCTCTCAACTTCCAAACTATCGGTGAGGGAAGACGGCAACATCTTTTTTAATAAATCTAATTGGCTAAAAGCTTTATTCGTCTACAGCGTGCAGAAAAAAATAAATAAATCCTGTCTGTCGTCCTCAGACTTATCGATGCAGCTGAACCTGGGCATGTACGAGTACAATGGGAAATGTGGCTACAGGCTGAAACCAGAGTTCATGAGACGGCCGGATAAACACTTCGATCCTTTTACTGAGAGCACAGTAGACGGGATAGTCGCCAACACGCTGTCTGTCAAGGTGTGTGTATGTTCATATTGATCCCATTCAGCCTCTGTAGGTTTGTCTGTGTTTGCTTACCTGCTAGAATAGCATGTGGCAGAGGGCGTTTTATTTATCAGAGCGTGTGTCACTCGAAATCGGGTCAGGGTTCAATGAAAACGTTGCGCGACCGGTTTGCAAAATGCGATTATGTTTCTGATCTGGTTCTGGATCCAGAATGTCCTTCGCTCAGTCACGCAGTGACTTCATTTTCATTTATTTATTGCAGATCGTCTCAGGTCAGTTCCTGACCGATAAGAAAGTAGGCACATACGTGGAGATCGACATGTTTGGCCTGCCAGTGGACACCAAGAGGAAAGCGTTCAAGACCAAGACATCTCAGGGCAATGCCATCAACCCTCTCTGGGAAGAAGAGGCCATTGTTTTCAAAAAGGTGAACTTTGTGTTAAAACTTCACTTCATGTGTAAGAAATTTAATAAAGTTGATTTTCCTGACATGTACAAAATCACAAAGTACAAATTTACTCAAGGATAAAATTATAGATACCTTGATGTAAAATACGATGAGTGTGTGGAACTGAATTGGGTCTTATTAATCTGCAATGCTAAATAATAGATTGTGCTTAATAATGCTTAATAATACTCTTTTTTATTATTATTATTTTTATTTATGTATTTATTTACTGAAATGTTCTAAGTACCATACACGTATTTGGTAAGACTTCTTTCATAAAGCTCTTCATCATCACCTTTACAACTCAGTTTTATCTTTTAACTTTTATCTTTTATCTTTTTTTTTCACTCCTATAACGTACTTTTAGAGGGTCATTTAAAATATCCCAGAATAGCATATTTTTTGTTTGGGGAAATCATTTAATTTAGCACAGTACAGTGCTTTCTGTTTAGAAATACTGGCAAATGCATCAAAGTAAACAGTTAAAAACCAGATTATGAGCTGGATCTTAATATAAACTGGACTAGAACATTATAAAAAAATTTAAAAAAATCACCTTTTATTATTCCTATGATGTCATCTGACGCTGTATATGCTGTTATGTTTAGGTCGTCCTTCCTACACTGGCTTCACTGAGGATAGCAGTGTTTGAAGAAGGAGGAAAGTTTATTGGCCACCGCATCATGCCTGTTTCAGCCATCCGTCCAGGTGACAAAACTCATTTCTTCTCAATGTAATTTCAAACCATATTAAATGCTGCTATGTTTTTTTTTGTTTTTCTTTAAAAAGTAAACATTACATATTAACATGAGTAAGAATGTTACATTTTACAAGACATTAAAGCGCATCATTTTCTTCCTTTGCAGAAATGTAACCTCTCTCATTTGTGTTTCAGGTTATCGATATATCAGTCTAAGGAACGAGAAGAACCAGTCGCTGATGCTGCCCGCCCTCTTTGTTTACGTTGAAGTGAAGGACTACGTCCCAGACACGTTTGCAGGTAAGTCATTGGGAGAGAAAGGAAATAGAAATCCTGTTTTGTCATCTGGGAGTACCAAATGTTTTTGTTTTTTGTTTTTTTCTTTTCTCCCTGCTCCTTAGACGTCATTGAAGCCTTGTCCAATCCCATCCGCTATGTCAACCTGATGGAGCAGAGAGCCAATCAGCTGGCTGCTCTCACCTTAGAGGAAGGAGGAGAAGAGGAGGGTGACAAAGAGGTACGTGAATATTAAAAAAAACAAAAAAAAAACGCTTTACCTCAAGTATAACTCATTTTACATAAATGTCTAATTGATATTTTGGGATTTATGTAGGTTTTTATGCAATTGACTATTTTGATAACAATTTGAGATAAGCTAGAAAGGAGATATAAAGTTGTGTTTTTCACTTGTTAGACAGTTCACATGACATCCAACCTTTATATGCTAAATTTTAGCTTGATAAAATATATAGAGGTACTTCAAATGTTTTCTTCCAGGTGACGCTGTTAACGCTCTAATCCACCGTCCTCATAATAAATTTAGGATGCACAGGAAACATTTAGGTGACGCTTTAGCTTTCTAAACTTCTTTTGAAATTTTGTATATGCATAGCAAACAGCTCAGAGTGAAGCTGGTCACTGGTCACACGTTAAAGTAAATTTTCTAAATTCTTTTCTGTATGATTTTAATTGAGGGTCAGATAAAAACCCTCAAACACAATCTCTATTCTTTCATATTTAAGACTGACTTAAATGTTGTCATTCACATCCTTGCCATCCTGATCAAGATTCCCACAGAGGTTTTATTCTCACAGTCTTTGAGGAGTACTTTGATCTTGTTGGGAACTCGAGTCTGCTACAAAGTAATATTTATCTCTCCCTCTGCAAATAGCACAGTTTTGGAAATTTGCTATAGAGAGAACGGATTTCCTCTTCAAATAAGCACTGTTAAGATGCAGTTTAGATCGAAATGATGTAGGAAGTGTTTTATTATCACCAGGAGAGTTTAAGCTGTTCTAAACAATGTAATGAAAGAATAGATTAATTAATCTTAATCTTATTCCTGCCACAAATACCTACGGATACTATCAGCCGGCTGTCTGCCCCACTTTAATTCCAGGCCATCCATGATAAATTGAACTTTACCCAGCTGTGCAGCAGCGTTGTTGTGATTTTTATATAAAATCTTACAAGATCATCTAGTTTAAAACTTTAAACCTGAATTTAAGTGTAATTTAAGTTGTACGTATAATGAATTCTGGTGTTATTAGTGGATCCCTTGATTGTTTGTGTCAAATAACCTCATGTGATGAGTAGTTTCAAAACACTTTAGATGTGCACATTTGACAAAATGTGTTAATTTGTCCAGCTGAACCGAAGACGTGTCTCTGTATTCTAGAACTAAACTAAAAGTGGTAACTATTAAATCAGGCGCTTAGCATAACGTGCAGGTAGAAACAAGTGGCAATCGGTGTGTAGATGTAGTTTGTTTGAACTGACATAATGGGGATAAGCAGCCAGGGATTGTTGAGGCTGCTGCTCATGTGCAAATTCTGTGTTAGCATAGCTCGCACATAGCAAGTGACTTATTCAACTAGATTTGCTTCTTTGTTTCACCATGTATCTCAGGACTGTAGAAATATGTGCAGCTTTGTAACATCTGCCTTTGTAGTTTGAAGCTCAAGCTCTGAAATTTTAAAGCTGCAGAAGCAGAACAATGGGGAAAAGACAGAAAAAGGGGGATTATCTCTGAGAGAAACGTGAGAATTTAAAATATTAAAATGGGGACACATTTATCATGCGAGATGAGGCAGGACCCAGGTTATTAGCAAAGGGAACCGCAACGGACGCCTGTCCCTGAGGGTCCTCTTTCATCTGCTTTGCCAGCTGATATGATTACCCGAGAGGATTTCTTGTTTCATGCTGTGACCATGGCAACAGGGACCTTATGATCTAGAGCGTGGAAAGGGAGGGCATAAATGTGGCGAGAGAACAGAAAGAGAGCAAAGATCGGGCTTGAGTGATTTGCATCAAAGTTTAAGTGGTACGAGCGTTCTCAGTGTGAGGAGAGAAAGTAAGACCTGCTGGCACTCGATACCATCTGCAATGCTAAGAGTGGGCTACCAACGCTATGTTTACAGACTGGCCCATGCAGCACTGGTAAACAAGTGAACTCTGAAGATAGAAAGAAAAAGGGAGATAAATATTTCACTTTAGCCCCAAAACCCCACCAAAAACAAATAAAACATTTCTAAAGCTGTTTTTAGGTTCACTGCTATCCGTGTGTAGTTTTCTGTTGAAACCAGTTGACTCTTTTGAAATGAAGCAGATCTGCATGTTTGTGCTTAATTTGATGAACAGGTGGAGGCAGGAAGTGATGCGCCCTCGGAATCTACAGTGGACCAGAGGCCAGTAGTACCTGCGGAGAACGGAGTGAGTCGCACTCCCATTATCGCCCCCAAACCTCCTTCACTTGTTGGGCATCAGCCTCAGTCTGCAGGTACGAGACTTCCTCAGCCCTTTGCAAATAATCGAAGGTCCAGATCTTCTGCCACTTACTTAATGTGCTTGGAGGAACAGGTTCACTAAAACCATCAGTGAAGACAGAAGACATCATACAGAGCGTCCTCACTGGTAGGGTTCAAAACGATCTACGCTGCTCACGAGTAACTTCTCAGCTTAAATCTGTAATCAATGCTATTCCTGTTATTTTTGTGTAAGTAAGCCTTCCTTGACTCTTCCGAAAACGTCATCACGAATGTACAAATTATAATCTCTACTTTTATTTTCACCGTCACCGTTCTGGCGGTGTTCCAGAGCTGGAGGCTCAGACAGTGGAGGAGTTGAAGCAGCAGAAGGGGTTTGTCCGGGAGCAGCGGAAGCAGTACAAGGAGATGAAGGAGCTGGTCAAAAAACACCACCGCAAAACAAGCGAGCTGATCAAGGAGCAAACGGCCCGCGTCTCTGAGCTGCAGAGCCAGCATCAGAGGCGACGCTCCACCCTGCAGAAGAGCCACAAACGTGACGGTAAGAAAAGGTAGGTGACGCTCTCCTTCTGCTTTACTTCCTAGTTGCTTTGTTGTCTGAATTCATGTAAACTTGATTAAGTTACGATCAAGTTGATTTAAACGTCCAATAGCTGAATTTCTGACCCATTCTAACCTTTGACTTCAAGTTCATAATGATGGACGTTTTTAATTTAAAGAAATTATTTTCTGAATTGTTACCCAATTCAATAATTTGTAAGATCTCAGCATAAAAAAAGATGTGATGCATTTAGTAAACAACTGGTAAACTGTATTATTTTTAATACACTGTGTGTATTAAAAATAACGTCGAAATATTATTTCCTTTAGAAATTATAAAGATTTATGGATGAACTTTTTTCAGTTTTATAAATGTTTGAATCAGTTTATTCTCATAAATGTTTTTTTAAGGCACTTCCAGAAGAAATATACAATTTTTCTTGACTTTTTCCTAATGCAGCTATTTGGGCTTTTTTGTTGTTGTTGTTAATATTGCTAATACTGTAGTCAAAATCAATAATTTGATTTTGTATGTTTGCATACATTCAGTTGCTCTCTCTAGTTTTACCAATAAAATCCCCCCTTGAAGGATTTTTGCAGGGGCTCTAATTAGAGTCTGTTTATGTGTCTCACTCTGTTTTATGTTTGTCACGAAGTCGGTCTGAAAACTCGCTGTCGACTCTGGACCAAGAACTGTGTGAGCTGGACCAGGAGTGCGGCCAGAAACTGGCAGAGCTGAAGGAGCAGCAACAGCAGCAGCTGCTTAAACTCCGCCAAGAGCAATACTACAGCGAGAAATACCTGAAACGAGAACACATAAAACAGGTACGCACCCCGCAGAACACACACACACACACACACACGCACACACACACACACACATACAGGTACATCTCAGCAAATCTGAATATTATCTAAGAGTACTTTATTCCAGTAATTCAGTTCAAAAGGCGAACATGATAGATTAAACACAGAGTAATATATTCTAAGTATTTATTCCTTTCGTGTTTAATGATTATGTCTAATCAAACCCAGAATTGTTGGAGTTTTCATAACAAAGACTGCTTTGTTACAGCAAAGTCATTAACACCCTGTATGAGAAAGATAAGCCTCAAAAGATCATTCTAGTCCCGTAAGAAAGAATAGTAATGGAAAGATGAGTGATAAAAAACAATATAACGTAGAAAAAGTTACACAAGCATCACGGATACAAGAAGCCTTAATGTTACAAAGCTAAAGTTCTTCATGAGTTTTAAGGAGATTTCAGCTGTAGTTCCACATAAAGACCTGGGCTACAACTCCATCTTGTTAGGCCGCTCTTCAACCATAGACATTGTAAGAAGCATCTAAACTTATGTAAAATGATCAGCTTGGTGGCTTTTCTCATCAGGCTGTTGTAGATTAAAACAAAGTCATATATAAAACACATACCAATATGTTCTCATGTCTCTTAAGGTGGATAATAGCAGCGTTTTTAAGTCGTTGCTCCCACATAACAATGACATGCAGAGTGTGAACACGAACATGCTGCTACTTTCTTTGGCATAAACAGATGCGCCACACTCAGACTGCGTCCTGTCCTGACTTGCCGTCGACGGACGATGTGCTGACGGACGATGTGCTGACAGCCTCCTGCTGTCCCGAAGCTTTGGAAAAAGCAAGCACAGACAAGTGAATAAACGAACGCTGCAATCAGCTCCAGGTCATCCCCCTGAAGGGTTTGACAGACATCACTTTGCTGCTTCTGCTCGTGTTCTGTTGGATGATGTGGAAAACCGAATGTGTTCAGGTCCGGTGCATCTGTGCGGTGAACACAGCTGAGGTGTTTGACAGGAACGGTTATGCCAAGTGAAGAGGATGAGCAACAAGTCTAACAGCAGTTGTTTACTTGTTCTGCTGCTTGATTATAATCAGAAACGCAACATGTGCAGCTTCATCTGAAAGAATCAAATCTGATGTTTTGGCGCTTTCTTAGTGTCGCAGAATGGATGTGTTTGTTTGTCCCCAGCTGGTCGAGAAGCTGACGACTATAGCAGAGGAGTGCCAGAGCGCTCAGCTTAAAAAGATCAAAGACATCTGTGAAAAGTAAGATTGGGGTTTATCACTCGTGCTTAAGCAAATACAGAGCAACCCCTTTCGCTTTTTTACGTCTCTCGACTGTATTCCAACACCGACAGAGAGAAGAAGGATCTGAAAAAGAAAATGGACAAGAAAAGGCAAGAGAAGATCAACGAGGCGAAAGCCAAAGACAAGAATTTAACAGAAGAGTACGTTTTTCGACGTTTTTTTAAAACGGGATGTAATCATTTATTGACCACTAGGTGTCGCTGTAGACTAAATGTGTTAATAAATCTTTTGTCCCCTACAGAGAGAAGTTAGAGATCAACAGATCTTTTGTCAACGAGGTGGTGCAGTACATTAAACGGGTAAGCAGGCATGTTACAGTCAATATCCTCCAGTTATTTCTGATTCACATTTTTATTCATTCATTTATCTTTCAACATGGAAATGGTTTAGTGTGCATATGTGTGTTAGAATGCCTCATTCAAAGCCCAAATGTGAATCCAGTGGAGAATCTTGGGCAAGACTTAAATAGCGATTTTCCCAGATCATGTTTGTCCAGTGTGACTGAGCTGAAGCTTTTTCCAAACAAAAATGGCCAAGATTTCAGACTCTAGATGTGCAAAGTTGGTAGATCATTACCCAAAAACTGTAATTATAATTGCTGAAAAAGGTGGTTATACAAAGTATTGAATAAAGAGGCTGAATACAAATTTATGCCACACTTTACAGATTTTATTTTTCTTTTTTTGCAGAATCTGTAATTTTTGCAATGTACTGTAGGTAAAAGATCTCAAACTGTGTGTTTGCATTTGTAGATGGAAGATGCTCAGTGTAAACGACAAGAGAGGCTACAAGAGAAGCACAAGGACATTCGGCAGCAAATCTTGGATGAAAAACCAAAGGTGAGCTTGTCAGAAATATTTTCTTATCATAGTACACTTGTGTCTTTAAAAAGAGAGATGAATCAGCTTTGGAATTTTTGTTTTTTGTTTGTTTTACAAGGACGCCAAATAAAGTACAGATGTCCCTAGAAATTAAATTATACTTTTGGTTAAAGATTCTACTTCGGTAAAAGAAAAAAAAGGTTTGGTGTGT